>NC_084998.1:24069271-24074271 GCF_963854185.1 Sardina pilchardus
TCTCAAAGGGAGAAATGCAACAATTGTTTGCAATTAATGAGTGATTCTTATCACAAAATCTTCAGCACTCTGCAATACTCGGGTGCAACCAATGTTTCCTGTTTACCGGTGTCCATTAATTGTTATTGCTAACAGCAATCCATGACAATGTGTGCAAAATGCACAAAATGCATCTGAAAAAAATAATCAACACACTCAGAATGCAGAGGTGGTATAAATTAATTTCATGTTGTTTTTTAATGTATATCAGAATATATCAGAACGTTCTACACTAATACTGTACCTATAGATTTATAATACACAGCAATAGTCTATTCTCATTCTGAAACCGATACCTTTGTGCGTCTACATTCTCTCAGGTAAACAAACTTTCTTGGTTTCCTCACCCATCTCCTCACCCATCTCTTCCTTTCTATTTCTGTCTGACACACACACACACACACACACACACACACACACACACACACACACACACACACACCTCTGTCTGACATTCTCTCCTTTATTCAGACGTGCACAGACACACACACACAGACACAGTTTCAGAGTCAGTCTTACCCATGGCGAGACCCAGCAGCTTTTGCACTCGAGAGTTCACACCCACGATCCGGTACAGGCCCTGGTCTTCAATGCCTACCCACACACACACACACACACACACAGTAGGTTTCAGCAGAACAAACAGATACTCCAAAGGATTAACTGTTCACTAGAAACTATTTGATTCAGGCAAACATACCCCCCTACACACACACACTCATACACAGAAACATACTTTGATCACTACAATCTTTATATCTAATATAAAGTCTGAAAAATAAAAATAAATAAACAATATCTAAACAAAATAAACAAATATACTGTATATCCTTTTAGAAAACAAAAGGATATACATTTTTTCCTTGCTTAGCATGTATGTGAACTATGACAGGCATGCTCCTATGTAACATGTATGTGAAAGACAAGAAGCAGAGCACTGGCATACACAAACATACCTCTGGTTTCCACCGCATAGATGAACTTCTTCACCACGTTGAAACCGGTGACATCCAGCTGAGCCACTAGGAGAGGAGGAGAAGGAGGAAGAGGAGGAGGAAGAGGAGTGAATAAAAGGGAAAGAAAAGAACACTGTAGTCTCTCTTGTGCCATGTCTCTAAGGGACCGTGCGGAGGAGAACACACACGCAGTACAGTACAGTACTTACTGGCTTCATTCTGACTGTCCTTATTCATGTTGTACACCTAGGGAAACAGAACATACAAGTGAGTACGCTTGCGCTTGTGTGGGTGTGCTTGTTTGTTTGTGTGTGTGTGTGTGTGTGTGTGTGTGTTTGCGTGTGTGTGTGTGTGTGTGTGTGTGTGTGCGTGTGTGTGTGTGTGTTTGCATGTGTGTGTGTTTCCGAGCCTGTGTGTGCATGTGTGTGTATATGTGCATGCATGTGTGTGCGTGAGTGAGTGTGTGTGCTTGTTTGTGTGTGACTGCACGTATGTGTTTGCGCAGTGTGTGTGTGTGTGTGTGCACACGTGTGTGCGTGTGTGCGAGAGTGAGTTCACGTGTACGAGTACAATCAATGCCAATATAGCACTTCCGCTCCACCAATCAAAGCCACTGTAACGCTCATCTACTCCCCGTGCTTTGCTGGTTCCCCTGGTCCCCCCCCCCCCGGTCCCCTCGGCCCTGCGCTGCCCTACGCCGGTTTGATCCGCGAGCGCGGGCTCTCTGAGGACAAGGCGGCTGCATCACCGCCATAAGCATCACCATGACAACACATCACGGAGGCAGTTTAACGCCGGCGTAGAGCGGGAGATCCACACGGACCCTCATAAAAAAACACGGCAACAACCAGAGAGGATTGAGGCTGCCGCCATAGGCTGGCTGTCTGTCTGACCAAGATTAGACCATTGTAAATGTGGACCATTCTGTAAGTGTTAGAAGTAAGAGTCCCCATAGAGGGCTTGAGAGACTGCATGTGTGTGTGTGTGTGTGTGTGTGTGTGTGTGTGTGTGTGTGTGTTGAGGAGAGGGGGGTGTTTTATACGCACTGGTTCTCGGCCATCCATGGCCTCCATCCATAACCTGCGATCCTCCTCTGAAAGAGCCTGCATGGTGATCACACCAGGCCTGGAAATCACGCACACACATACACACACACACACACACACACACACACACACACACACACACACACAGTGTTAATACACCAGAGCCTGCTATCCTTGTGATCTAGATTGGCTCTTGAATGCACTCAATTCATCACATTCAAGTTTTCAATTAACACACACAAGTTTTCAATTAAGCCCCTCTAATCTCAGTGTCTACAACTCAACACCAGTCAACTTCCAGACCTTCACTTCACTGCCATTATGGTTTGTGAGTGTGTGTGTGGTTGTGTGTGTGTGTGTGTGTGCGTGTGTGTGTGTGTGTGTGTGTGTGTCTGCATGTGTGCGTGTGTGTGTGTGAGAGAGAGTGTGTGTTTCTTGCGTGACTGTCTATCATGTAATGCCACAGACCGTTTCCTATTTTACTTGCTGAAAGTTAGCAGCGCATAAATTCCAGCCTCATGCCTATCCTGATCCCTGAGCCTTCACAGGTTTCCTTTTCTGCTTGAGGAGCTCTAATCTGCCCTTGGAATTCCCTTGGGATTCCACTAAGAACTCTTAATCAACCTAGAATGCAGGTATGACCTTTGAAGGTTCCGTGTAGGGTATAAGGACTATAAATAGCAAAGTGCATAGAATCCTGATCAAATGGGTATACTGACACAGGAATCTCACAGAGCAGAGAGAGAGAGAGAGAGAGAGAGAGAGAGAGAGAAGGAGAGAGAGAGAGAGATTTGGGGTTGGCCCCACCACTGTTTCCATCTGTGGTTAGACAAACTTTAAAGAGAGCCTCGAAATGTTTACCGTCTGCCAACTTTATACCTGCCAAGTGAGGCTCTCTCTCTCACTCTCTCTCTCTCTCTCTGTGCACGTCTTTCTCTGTCTCTTTTTTCCTTGACTGTGCGCTAACACCGCCCCCTGCTGTTCGTAGATCTCACCGGTCGACGGACTCCACATCAAAACAGAAGCGCTTCTCAATGGAGTCTGTTTTCCTCCGTATGCACGACTTGAGGACGAAACTCTCCTCGTCTCCCTGACAAACACACACAGAGCATTCAATGGTTAGGGTGGAAATGACCACATCAAAACACACTTTAAACAGTAAAACCGAGATCTGTGTGTGCCTGAAGAAAACTTGCTCCAACCACAAGAGAACCCAAACTTTGTTCTTTTACTCTTTGTACTTCTACTTCTCCTTGCTTTTTGTTACCAGATGGCAGAAGGACAGAATTTTCAAGCAGGAAGCATTTTGTGAAAAGATGGTGTCCTAGCATAAGGACAATGACTTAATGTTCACAATAGTGTCCAATTCCTGTCGAGACAAAAACCCTCAACACAACACACCGTTCTTGAATATGAGTGGGATACAGTCTGTCTTTTTGTGTGTTCCCGTGAGGGTACCTGCAGTCCTAGTTATGAACAGCCAAACATTTTTCAAACGTATCTAATTTGAACGCTACACAGAAGCAACTTTTCTGTGTAAAGAGATCAGAAATGATTGTCCATAGAAATGCTTGTGACTTTAAGGAGCCTTGATCTCAGCAATGTACTGTATCCACTGCAGCGACATCTTAAAGGGGCAGAGGCACTCCAACATTTGTTTTGACATTGCCTGCTGTTGACTGGATGGAACTGTGGTTTATGCAACCCAGGCCACTCTGTTTGTTTAGCGTTTACAGAGACAGGACTGTGTACAACTGTGGGTCAGAGGATTTTTATTTTTATTTTTTTTGAAGATCCAGAGGCTAATGAAGAAACATGTCCCTGCATCTGACTAAATTTGCACTGAAATAGAATCAAGGACTACAGTACACTCAATTCTAAAGTGCAGTGAATAAAGACACACTTCCAGCTCTTTGTCTTTTTCCTCTTCCTCATTAAACACACATAATCGTATCATAGATTCATATTTTGCAATGTAATGAGTAGAATAGAACCAATGAATTGTGACAGTATCATTACTGTGGGCAAAGTATTGTGACAGCATCCATTTGAGACTTATACTCTGCGATTCCCACCCCTTTTGTGTGTATGTGTGTGTGTGTGTGTGTGTGTGTGTGTGTGTGTGTGTGTGTGTGTGCAGGCGTGTGTGTGTGCATATGTGTCTGTGTGTGTGTGTGTGTGTGTGTGTGTGTGTGTGTGTGTGTGTGTGTGTACGTATGTACATGTCTGTGTATGTGCATGTCTGTATGTGTGTGTGTGTGTGTGTGTGTGTGTGTGTACGTATGTGCATGTCTGTGTATGTGCATGTCTGTGTGTGTGTGTGTGTGTGTGTGTGTGTGTGTGTGTGTGTGTGTGTGTGTGTGTGTGTGTGTGTGTGTGTGTGTGTGTGTGTGTGTGTGTGTGTGTGCGTGTGTGTGTGTGTGTGTGTGCATGTATGTTGGCCCTCTTAGATGTTAATGCCCATCTAAGAGTGGCTCTTCAGAAGCTGTAAGTATGCCAGCTCACCATGCAGCCCATGATGTCTGTGCCAAGAGAGGATGCAAACATCACACGCCAGTGAGAACAAGGGCTGGCATTCAGCCAGTGCCACTGTGTACCTCTCTATCTCCTCTCTCCATTTCCCTCTCTCCCTCTCTTCTATCTATCATCTGTCTATCTATCAATCTCTCTATCTATCTATCTATCTAACAATCTACTATCTATCTATCCATCCATCTCTGCTAGCACAAGTGAATGAACTTGCAATTGCTAAGAGATCCACTTTATCCTCAGCAACACTGGTATACACACACAATACGCACAACATAGTTCAGCCCTTGAGATATTGCAAATAAATACTGCACACACATATATATATATATAAATACATATTACATATATATAAATATATATATATATATATATATATATATATATATATATATATATATATATATATATATACATACAGTATATACAT
>NC_084998.1:24089271-24096771 GCF_963854185.1 Sardina pilchardus
GGGGGGGGGGTGCTGCGGTGCACGGGTGGTGGTGGTGGTGGTGGTATTAAATAAACCGTTCCCAGCGAGACTCTGGATTAGGCCCAGAGAGTCGCTGACTGCGCTCCGGGGGTTCTGGGCCGGATCTGGGCCGGATGTGGCGCAGGTGACGTGAGAGTTGAAAAGCTCACCCAAAACCCCCACCCTCACTTTCCACTCCACTGCTTTGGATTACAGACGGGATCCACTGGAAATCCCAACTATTACTGTGCATGCAAAAGCACATGTCACATGTCTGAGTTGGGACATCAGAGCCTCTTATTATCGTTTCCAAAAGGTAAGCCACTTTAGAGGGGACACACACACGGGCACACGCACAGATGGGGTGAAGTGGGACTTTTAATAGCACAATATATCCCGAATATATCCCAGCAGAGTCTTCCCAATCTCCATGTGAATGTGTAATATATGCTCAGACACTGGGGAGAAGAGAGAGAGAGAGGGGGGGGGGGGCGGCGGCTAAGGCACCAACACAAAGACGCCCAGGAATCCCTTTCTAATCCGCTACGCTACTGTCAAGAGAGGAATGAAGGAGTGAGAGGGAGAGAGAGTAGGAGAGAGAGAGAGAGACAGACAAGGAGGGAGGGAGGGAGAGAGAGACAAGGAGGGCAGGAGAGAGAAAGAGAGAGAGAGAGAGAGAGTGGTGTATCCATCTGCCATGTATTGTTTGTCACATGTGCAATGCTTTAGCAACATTGGGATAACAACAGTCACACTATTAAACCTTGTTTTGAATGGAGCTGAATTGAATTGAATTAAACTGAATTAAGAGGCTGGCAGAAAGAGAGGAGAGAGAGAGAGGGAGAGACAGAGAGAGACAGAGGGAGGAAGAGAAAACAAACAGAGTTACTGAGAAATGAGGACAGGCGGGAAAGAAAGGAAGAGCGCAGGCAGAAGAGAATGCAGAGAGAGACGAGAGAGAAAAAGAGTGTGTGTGTGTATGTGTGTGTGTGTGTGTGTGTGTGTTTGGTGGGGGGGGGGAGGAAGAGGAAGAAGAGAGGAAGATGGGCTTCTGAGAGGAGGTGAATGGAGAGGTGAATGGAGAGGAGAGGAGAGGAGAGGAGAGGATGTCCCATTCTTATAGCTAACACTGAACCACGTTATTCCATTTGTTTGGGAGCTTTACTTCATTAACTTTACGCACTTTTCACTACATCTATTCTATGGGTTTTCTTATGTTATGTTGAACCATTTCTTATAATTTATGGTCTCGTAACATAGCACATGAAAACAGGTCTGTTCCTATTCCACACTCAGTTTCACACTCACATTTCTTCAGCCTATGAAGCACGACAAAATAGTTCCCTAATATTCACACAGTCATTATTCACACAGTCAATAGTATTAACATACTATTAGTTACTATTAGTCTAATAGTATTACAATTAACACAGTCAAGTTGTAAAAGCTAGATTGTTGTGTTGAGGTGGGATGGCTAGACTGTTTAAATGTGTCTAGCACAGGGAATCACATTGTACATTGAGATATGAAATGATCACACATCCAGTTCCATTTCTGTGGTGTATCTGTTTTGAGTGGCTGGATTAGGTTTAGGCCTCACAGTACAATCATATTAGCATCAGGCTTAATGAATAGCAACCACACAAGACATAAAGCATGCTGAGAGAATTAATCTGCACACTGATTTGACAACAAACTGTTTCAATGAAACTTTCAGTCACTAGCACAGTGCTTGCCAGCTGGTTGGGTCAAGTTGTCAATCAAACTGTGTTGTGACACAAAGTGGAAGCAGGCCACAGACACAAACAAGCAGAAACACACACACACACACACACACACACACACACACACACACACACACACACACACAGCACAACTAATTTGCTTGGTAAGGGCAGTGACCCTGCATGTACGTAAGTAGAATATAAAACACAGGGCAACTCGTGATGCAGCAATAGCTTGGACACAAAAGCAGCCCGTGCAACATACACACACACACACACACACAAACTGGAAACACACCCTTTGTGTCAGAGAACAGCTGGCTCTCATCACATCTGCATATGTCAGCACAGAGCACGGGAGCACAGAAGTGTGTGTGTGTGTGTGTGTGTGTGTGTGTGTGTGTGTGTGTGTGTGTGTGTGTGTGCTTGCTACGGGAGCATTTTCCTCAATGACAGGCATGGGAGCAGGTCACACCCATTTTCCCCTCAATGAAATGTGTGTCGGCACACACAGGCTCACACACACTGGGTCTGTCTGCACTGCAGCCCAACTGGCTGATAAATATGTGAGTGTGTTAAGTAAAGCAATACATCCATAAAGTAAACTGTCTCAGCCACAGTTGGACTCACAATCACAGCACTCAAGAATAAAAACAGCAGTTTTAGGATAAACAGCGAAAGTAGAACATGTTAAAAATGGAGAGAAAATCTGAACTCTTTCATACGCACATACATTCTCTCTCTCTTTTTTTATCACACACACACACACACACACACACAAACACACATACACACACAAGGAGAGTTATTTAAAGCCCTAAAGAGACCACACGAAACTGTACGCCCCACTAGTTTCTCTATCAGCACCTCTCTCACTCTGTCTGTCTCTCTGTTTCCCTCTCTCTCTCTCTCTCTCCATCTTCTCTTTTACTCTTTCGTTTTCTTTTTTGCTTGACCCTCATCCATTCCCTCCAATTCTCCACAATTCCAAACTCGGCACAATGTTTCTGCCACATAGCTCCGGTCTCCTAGCAACCGGTACAAAGAGGCTTCCATGAAGAACAGGAAGGTCTTTTTGTTTTGCTATTTTGTTTTAGTCTCCCACTCTCTCTCTCCCTCTCCCCTCTCTCTCTCTCTCTTTCCTTCTCTTTCAGAAATTGCCGGAATCTTCCTCCTCCATTCGGTCTCTGCCACGCCTGCTGTTGCTGACACAGCAACATGAGAAAGGAAGAAAGAGTAAAAAAAAATAACGACATGGAGGTTTCTGCATAAAAACGGGATGAAAATCACTCAAAACTTTCTCACTTGCACTGTAGCCAGTGGCCTCCCTCAGACACACAGCCACTCCACTCAGTAGTGTGTGTGTGTGTGTGTGTGTGTGTGTGTGAATGTGTGTGCACGCACACTTCTACCACAGCACACTGTAGTACAACTCATTGCAGCATGCAACACTTCACTGAGGTTCACAGTGGTTTCAAACTGCATAAACATGCATATTCACAATCACCGACACACATACACAGTACACACACACACACGCACGCACACACACACACACACACACACACACACACACACACACAGCCTGCTAGCACCACTGGTGTCTATACTGCCAGGGTCTATACTGCTATGTACTGTATGTGGTGTTTACTGTGGTGGTATGGGATCATGACCATGTCCTCTGTCATGAGTGCATATTCTATATGTTTAAGCGTCATGCTGTTTTCTGTACACAGCCATTAAGGCAGCCCTATTGTTTTGTACACATGGGTGTGTGTGTGTGTGTGTCTCTTCCACATAATACTCCATGTATAATGGGTAAATATAAGAAGCAGCTCAACAAGGCAAACTCTGACAGGCCCGACAGAATCCTGCCCCACCCAAAGCACACACACACACACACACACACACACACACACACACATGACCCCAAGCTCAGCCTCCCACTCCACAGACACATAAAGACCAATTCATTCCAGGAAGTCCACAGGAAGTCCACAGTAAAAAAGGGCACAGAGAAAGAGAGAGAGAGAGAGAGAGAGAGAGAGAAAGACAGAATAAGAGACCGAATAAGGCAGATGACATCATGCTAGCCAGCAGCCCGGCTAGTCACTCGGAGGTAACCTTGCGAAATGCTCTCCCACCCTCACACACAGGCGAGGGCTCGTGGCCAACACAAAGCCCAGGGTGGAAGATGCAGAGGATTTATTGGGTTCTTCAAGCTCTGCTACAAGACCTCCAGAGTCTGTCCACCGGGGCTATTTCATCCAGCTGGTGCAAGAAGCATGTGCTTATAGCGGACATGTGAGCCTGATACTCAGCACACCGAAGGTATGCGAGCTGAAGGAAGATGGTGGGAGATGGGAGGTGCCATTTCTGCAGAAAGAACTGAAGTCACTACCACCCAGACACATCACGCATCAGCTTAGAGCAAGAGGGAGAGAGGACAGAAAAGAGGAAAAGAGAAGAATGATAAAGTAGAGACAACAAAAGCAGGAATGAATGAATGAATGAATGAATGAAAGCAAGAATTAAAGAAATATAGAAGGAGAGAGACGTACTGAGAGAGATATGGAGGAGAGAGAGAAAAGCTTGGAGCAAAATGCAACAGTGGCCTTGGAAATCTACTGTATGTTCACAAACACAAGTCCTTGTGACCTCTACAGCTCTCTCTCTCTCTCTCTCCTTCCTTCCCTCCCTCCCTCCCTCCCTCTCTCTCTCATTCCAGCTCAGGCAGACTCTTTGTTGCCGTTCTGTGGCAATCCTGTGCTTGCTAAAAGGGCCCTGAACTCCAGGTCATACAAATATGACCATCAGATTCAGCACTGCTCCGTGCACTCTCACGAGAGCCTGAGCGGGTGTGTGTGTGTGGGGGGGGGGGGGGGGCGTCCACTGTGAGCGAGAGCGAACAGGACCGAGCAATACATCTTGGGCCTCCAGTGCTGGCCTCAAAGGGGGAAGCGTGGTCGTGGTGTGACCATATCGCATTAGCATATCAGTGACGACATCCACACATGTGCAGGAAAATAGCCGCAAAAATAGATTCAGTCTGGTCTGTAAATTTAGCATTGCTCCCTTCGCTTCCTGTTATTCTGATAGCACAGGGACTTTAATGTCAGCTGCTTGATCTGACAGAAACTGGGTTCAAAGACAACATTTTGCAGCACCGTAGTATTAAAAGAGTCTGACGACGAGCTTCCTGAAAAGATCTGAGACATTAAAACGCAGGTTTGGAGAAGTAACAGGATTAGCCAGTGGCCATGAGGCACTGCAGGGCCTGACAGACAGGAGTGACCGATGGCCTGCTCATCAACTGTAGCTCCCCTCAAGAGGCTCCCTCAACCTCTCAGCCAGACACCTTCACCTAACATCAAACACACAGGCAGACACACACACACACACACACACACACACACACGCCCACACAGGCCCATATACATGCCTCTACACACACACACACACACACACACACACACGGTTGCAGTGCTGGGTCGAGGTGGTACTCCTGCATTCCTGCACAGAGCACACGGCTGCCACACTCTGAATGACACTTGACCCGAAAGGAGGGCATCCGTTTCCACGGCGATCGCCTGCCAAAGCCATTCCGTGGCCTCATTCCGTCACTCCTCATTGGCCCGTGGCCTTAGAGATGAATTCTGGAGAGGGGGGCTGTGGGGGAAGTAGATAGGAGAAGAGCGGATGTGTGTGTGTGTCTCTGTCTTTGTGTGTGTGTGTTTGTGTGTGTGTGTGTGTGTCGTGAAAGCGGAAGAAGCTCCATGAAGTTGCCTTGATACCCCTTCACTCAGCACTCAGTACTAGCTATGGGCACCAAATCAGAACGTAGAAACACACAACACACGTCTCGCACCAGACATGCCACACACACACACACACACACACACACGGCCTCTCAGCCTTTAGCCTGGCCCTCATGACTCATCAGTCCAAATGAGATTTTTGTGCGTTGCTGTGAGATGTCTGCGGTCAGCTCGCCGGCTCCCTCGCTGATTGACCGCACAGCAGGAGCGCTGTTTTGCTGCTGGCGGCTTTCCACCGAGGCGACGGAGAATTAGCCGCTAAGAAGATAACGCCACGAAAATCCCACTTCCCTGAGCCGGCCGCGGGGCGAGGAGGAGGGAGGGGAGGGGGGGGGGATCAAAGGGCGGTGCTCCTCAACCCCCACCCACCCACCTCCACCACAACCAGCCCACGCCACCATCGCATCCGCTCAGCTGGGGGTGGGGTGCGGCGCAGGGTTACTGGGGCATTAGCTCATCTTCACGAGCGCCGTCTTTGGTTCCGTGTTCCACGATCGCTCGCTCGCTCGCTCGCTCATGCTGTCGCTTTCGCAACCGGGGAGAGGGATTCTGGGAAACGGAAGACTGTCTGAGGCGACAGGAGGAGGCAGGGGAAGGTGGAGGAGGTGGAGGAGGGGATGGAAGAAGAAAGAAGGACATTGGAAAGGGTGGATGGGGGTGGGGCTGGAGAGAAAGGGGGAGAGAGAGGAAGAGAGAGAGAGAGGAAGAGAGAGAGAGGGAGAGAGGCTTTGCTTTGCCAATGCCTGCCAGAGAGGATCCTGGGTCACCAGAGCAATCCCATTATTACAGTGAGGCATGACGAATCCTCTCTGTGTGTGTGTGTGTGTGTGTGTGTGTGTGTGTGTGTGTGTGTGTGTGTGTGTGTGTGTGTGTGTGTCTGTGTGTGTGTGTCTGTGTGTGTCTGTGTGTGTGTGTGCTGTGTTGGACTGTGTGATTATATTTGTTGTGTATGCCAGAGTGCATGTGTTCAGTTGGAGGGGCTGTCTGCACTGGGAGGGCCCTGAATGGAGGGAGCGTGCCCTTATCAGGACCAGACAGAGGGGCAGGAACAACGGGGGTTACACACACACAAGTGTGTGTGTGTGTGTGTGTGTGTGTGTGTCTGTCTGTGTATGTGTGTGCATGTGTGTGTGTGCAGGAGTTAACATGGAAACAGTCTGATATGGTTTAATGTGGCCGAAGGGCTTAATTATGTGAAGCATGTATGCAGACATACAAACACACACACACACACACACACACAAACACATAGGTCTGAAAGAAAACAAAGACCAACAGAAAACAATGTCATTTGAGCACATATATGCACACAAAGACATCTCATATACTACCTCTAAAAAAATATGCCACCTCTGATTTCTCACAACTATTGTTGTAACATAATCACACTCGTGATCTCTTCTGTTCCTGTGAGAACAGCTATTGTGAAAGTAGACAGCACTGCCACACAGACAGCAACACCTGAAACCAGCAGACCGGTTTGGAGATGCACCCTTGCTGTGGTGAGACGACATGCTCAACCTTCGTGATGGAAATAAAAGCGAGAAGTCACACAAACGATAAAAACAAGAAGTGAGAAGTTATGATCTTATTTCTGTCCGATTCTCAGAAGAGTGTATTTCTAGCACTGCATGACACCTTGTCACTGAGTCACACACACACACACACACAGACAGACAGACATAAATTGTTATGTGTTGTCAATGGCGTGACATGTAGATTTCTGTGTCCGAGTCCATTTGGTTTAAAATATTCATAAAATGTTTATTTTAAATTGAAGGGGGAAAACAGGACCCCAAGTGATCTTTACTGAAAAGTTTGTAAATCTCTCAACTATTGATTAAAAAAAGGCTACTTTCTCTTCATAGTTGGACAATTGAATGAATGAACTTACTAGGTTATATAGGTGTCCAAGAAGATGCCTGTATAATTTGAAATGAATAGCAAAAGATGGCGCA
>NC_084998.1:24101771-24134271 GCF_963854185.1 Sardina pilchardus
ATCCTGACTAAAGACACCATACATGCCACGATACAAGCTATAAAATCAACCCCCCTCCCCTGCCCCCCCCTCGCCGTCCCCATATTGTCGGAGGCCAGTCCTGCAGATGGATGTTCTAGAGTGTTCCGGAGCGGAGCGTCTGGTCGGTGGGTCGGCGTCGTGCAGATGGCTGGGATTCCAGCTTGATGATCACACGGCCGCGCGTCTGCACTGACGAGGCCCTCGCCGGAGCAATCAGGCGCAAAACAAAGAGTAACGCTCACAAGACATGACCCTGTGACAGGGCAGCCCACCACCACCGCTCAGCTCCCCTCCTCCGCGGAGACAAATCACAAGAGAAGAATAGAAAACAACACAAAGACGTCTGGCCACAATGCTGATGAAATTAAATGGAGCCACTTAAGAAGCAGCCATGACCTTTTGATTCGCTCATTCTGTCTATCTTGACTCTTTATCTATATATCTAGCTATCAATCTATCTATCTATCTATCTATCTATCTATCTATCTATCTATTTATCGTTCTATCTATCTAATTTTGTCTCTCTTTTCTTCTCTTCATCTCCACTCCCTTCGCCTGTGTCTCAGTCGTTCCTTGTGCTGGTCTTTCCCAGGGAGGTAGTTTGGGAGGGGAAGTGGGAAAAGCTGAGTCGGGATGGAGAGCATCTGCACTACTGGCTCCTGATGAAGCGCACAGCTGCCGCTGCTCTGAGGGGAGAGACAGCAATGAAAGGCATCCACACACACACACACACACACACACACACACACACACACACACACACACACACACACACACACCTGCAGCAAGAAACACTCCTACACTATTGTACATTGCTTGGGACAGATTCAAGCCCAATTGCATTTTGGAGAAATAAAACGCAGTCAAACATGCAGGAGCACACATGTTCACGGACATACACATGCACACACGCACACACACACACACGCACGCACGCATGCACGCACACTCACACGAGCACACAAACATTCAATGTGTTTCGCCGTAATGAAGAATCAGGGAAATGTCAAATGAGAGTGCAATCAAAAACAAGTCATAAAGATTTTGATTACAAGTCATTCTTCACACTCCAGACTGATTAACTCATGTGATTTACAGCTACAGCAACCAGGGCCAATAAGCTTCTGCATTCCCCACTTAGGCAATATGATCCACTCGTGCACCACACCACCCTCTCCCCTACTCAAATCACTCAATGGCAGTGTGAAGGGTAAAAATCATCATAGTTCTCTGATATGCTGCCAGAGCCCAAGCCTAATCTGGGCACTTAGACGGCAGCCCAGCAGTCGGTCACTTCACACACGGGTGTCCGGCGTTAATATAAGAGTACACAAATGATAGCATGGACGTATGATATGATTTTAGACATGAATGTGTATGTGAACATGAGGTTATATGTCAACTTATTCAACAAGTATTAGTGCACACTAATGTAAAATAAGTAACTCCTTACTTAAAGAGGAACTATGCTATGATAGTCTTATTGAAGCTTATTTCACAGTAACTGGCAATTAATTGATATCAACGGTCTTGACACAGGGCCTATAATAAACAGGCCAATAAAATAACTAAAGCTATGCAGGTTCAGCGATTTCTTCACGGTTTTCTCGTTCTACACTTGCAGGTTTCTCTGCAGAGCTTCCCCTACAGCTTTAGCGTGTATGTTTTACAACACTCCTCAATCTGTCAGTCTGCCTTTTCATGAGCATGATTGCGAGGCTGAAGACTTTCTGTTTGTCAGTACCACCGACCCCGTGGTGGCACAGACTTGCAAGTGTGTTTTTTCCACTCACAGGCGCTATAGTGGGAAGCGAGACAGCCATCATTCAACCCGAAATAAATCAAGGCAGAGACTATTTGCACCCGGGTGTAAATAATGAACATTACTATTTACACCCGGGTGTAAATAGTGTAATAATCAACATTACTATTTACACCCGGGTGTAAATAGTGTAATAATCAACAATACTATTTACACCCGATGTCTAACATCCATGTTCTCTGTCAATAGGCCTGTGTATTTACCAGCTCTACAGTAGGCTAGGCCTAATAGTTTTGAACAGTTTTTAGCTGTTTTGCCATGTCTGGGTTACTTGGAAGTGATTATACAAATATTAGGGTAATGAGTGGTCATGTGGTAGCTTCATCAAAGACAAGCTACTTTAAAGAGTTGTTTTCTGAGTTGTATTCCAGGCAGCGCAGCCACTGTTGACTTAAAAACACTTAATCCTACTCCTAACCTTAACCCTAACCTTAACCTAACCTTAACCCTAACCTTAACCTTAACCCACGCCTAAGCGCCTTCCAGGCAGCGTTGGGGGCTCAAAGTCAAAACACAACCTTTCTAACAACTACTGAAGCCTACTTCTACTTAACTCTACTCATAACTGAAATAAAACCAGTAAATCTTTGACAGGTTCAAAAAGCACAAACTCTTATTTGCCGCGAGGTAACGTCATCTAAGAAAAAAGAAGTCATGGTGCGTACTTTGGCAGGCAAAAAAAAAAAATTAATCTGAGGTTCGAACCCAGCACCCCGAGCATGATAAAGCAGCCTCTTTACCGCTGCACTGTGCCCCGTCGAAGAAGGGTAGAATACTAATTATTGACTCACTTGTTGGGGTTGCTAGGTAACGGTAAACAAAACAAAAAGATCGTGTTTCTTGATTGTGCTTGCAAACGGACGGCTTTACCCGTTCACTGAATAAAGTTTGTGGAAATTTAGCACCACTTTACCATCTCAAATATAGTTTTAATAATCCTAACTTGTTAGATTTAGGTAGGCCATCTCCTGCCAAGATGGTCCCGCTATGTTGGATAGCACGCATTTCCGGTTTGGGTGCAAATAAGAAAATGCCTCCATTCCACTATTTACACCCGGGTGCAAATAATCACTCCGATAAATCAAATAACCATTCTAATGACTCCGAAGCTGATCGGTTAAGGCAAATTAAGCTAGTTCACCTCTAACAGGAACTCTGCTCAGTTAAGTGTGGATGAAGACGCAATAATGAGTAGGAGACGGTGGGGACAGCTGCACTGACGGCCACTACTACAGTACCTGAGACTAGAGCAGCGACAGCGTTAGCTCATTACTAATGGGCTCAGGAGGAGGATTACTAGCCGCACGATTCCACATCACCAACAAGGACAGCAGCGGGGCTTTTCAGGTGCTGATCTCCTAACTAACCATTGTCCGCATGCACACACACACACACACACACACACACACACACAGTAGAGACACACACTGTTAGACGGGGGGGTGAGTGTGTTTAATCATTCATCTGGGTCTTTAAAGGAAGGCACTTAGGACTAGTAGTTTACGGGAGCACATTCTCCATCACAGCAGGTGCTTAAATTGCACCCAGTAAAATGTAACAGCATTAACCCTTCTGAACTTTGCCTCTTAAAAGAGAGCTGCTGTGATGAACGCAGGCCCTGGGACACTTGTTTGGAATACTCTTGAGTTGACACTTCTTGTCAGAAGGTTTATCTCATGGGGGACTACTGTATGGTTGTAGTATACTGGTAAAACAGACTGAACCTAAACGAGAGCCACGTTCACACACACACACACACACACACACACACACACACACACACAGACAGACAGACAGACACACACACACACACAAATACTGATGTGTGAACAGACATAATCACCAACACACACATAAGCATACACAGCACTGACGCATGGACGACATGGGCATACATTTACACACACATTCTACACACACATCCACACACACACTATCATAATAACGAATGACCCAAGACAGAGCTTTTGACCTAGGAAGAACTTCCTCACTGTTGACCTTTGCTTTTTATGTCAAATGGAGATGTATGTTTTCTGCATGCGTCTCGTCCGTTTAGCCCAGTGGCCTCAGATGCTCCCTAAGACACATGACTGCGTCACATGGTTGCATTACCTCACCAACTTTACAGCAGTCACTGGGAAACGTCCATGTCAGCGCATTCTGATGCTGAGCTAACTTGGTCATTTTCCCTCTTTCTGCCTGGCCAAGGTCAACATATTGATTTGGATACCTATAAGCCCGTTGAACCTCGAGCGTAATTTCCTGTGAAATTTGCTGACCGCCTTGTTTTTTCCGTACTTGTTTCCAATCGGATCGTGTTCGGGTCACACAGTAAAGCAATTTGCTGGATTACGAAAACAAGCCTGAGCCATTGCTGACCTGCCATCAGTCCAGGCATTTGATTTCCGGAGCCGCTAAGGTCAGATGAGGCCTGAAGTAACTGCGAGGATAAACCAAATTAATGTGTTACAAACTTTTTCCATCACACATACCTACAAACACAGAGAAGGAGAGACAGACAGACAGAGAGAGAGAGAGAGAGAGAGAATTCCCACAGAATGTGGCATACAGGTGTGGAGAGAAAGGTCATTTTCATGGTCAGCTATGACCCACCCTCTGGCTGACCTCCGACCTCCGACCCCCGACCCCCAGTATCTCTGAGGCCCTGAAAGCTTCCACTTTACCACTTTCACCTCCAGCTCAACTCTCACCTAGACCACAGGCCTCCACACTTCTCAAAAAACTGTACCACAAGATACTGATCTCTGGACACATTTTGGGTGTGGACGTCCTTGTAAGAAGACAGAAAAAAAAGATTAAATGGCAAGACGATCGAGAGAAAGTGCTGTTCTGGCAGACAGACTGGGTACTATGGGCTGGTCAGGGAAGAGTTCAGACACAAGACTTAATGAGAAGGGAAGTACAACATTGTGACAGTTTAATGTGTGTGTATGTGTATGTGTATGCGTATGTGTGTGTGTACTCAGTCATGTATGTGTATGTGTATGTGTAGTCATTCATGTGTATGTATGTGTATGTGTATATGTTTGTGTGTGCCGTTACTTACAGTATGTGTGTGTGTGTGTATGTGTATGTGTATGTGTGTGTGTGTGTGTGTAGTCAATAACTGAAATTCCTATGAACAATGTCTCATCATTTTCAGTAGTAGTCGATGCCTTGTTATGAGAGAATTCTTAAGGAACACTTCCTTCAGTTGAACGGACTTGACACTTTTTTCTCGGAAAGGCCTGTGATGCCGGTGAGGGCCCTTTTCCATTACGTGCTTCCCCTCCAAACAATGCCAGTACGAACGCCGAGGGCCAGACGAAGACGTGATTTAGTGCACTTAACCCCCCCGTCTCTCAGAGGACCAAACACACCACACACACCCCGGGGGGCTCCGAGTTTGCCTTCCCCACCGCGACTGAACTGGCCAGAGGAACTCGTCACTGTGCTGGCCACCGCTGGCCTGTTATACCGACCACAGCAGCGTTCACACTCAAGGCACTAAAAATAACGTGAGAGGTGGTGTGTGGGGTGAGCACGTACTGTAGCGTGTATCCTCTTCCTGCTCCAAAAAAACCGACGCTAACACAAAGCTAACAGGACTCTCTCTATCGCCCTGTACTCTTTGACAGGCTCGTGTTTACTGAACCACAGTGGACGTCTGCTGCCGCGTCTGTGTGAAATATTGGCCTGTCCTCGTCGACGCCAAGCAGCATTTCGGCGGCTGCGAAAACACTCAAGAAAGGATTCCATCTCCGCCAGGCCTACAGGCAGTGCAGCGTGGCTCCCTGCGTGTGAGCGGCTGGTTTTGAATTTCAATTAGCGTAGTGTTGCTCAGGGACAAATTAATTAAACACAAAAGAAAGTGGGGGTGGGGGGGGGGAGCAGACTGAAAAAACGCTCTACGAAAAAACAAAGTAAGGTGCACCCATACCACACATTCTGTGGCTTTTGAATATGGATTTGACAGCCAAATAAGAAGGAGACAAACAGCACACGAACACATGGCTTCTATGGTGTGTGGTGGTGACGTGCATCACGCTCCATAATTGACCTACATTCGGCATCGCAGGAATGGTGTTTGATGCGAAAGGGAAAAAGGGGGGAAAAATGCATTATGGATTGGGAAGACTCATTAAGCTCGTGGCTTAAGGACATGGCCACAACAGCTGGACCCCTCCTGGACTGGACTGGACGTCTGCGTGTCTTTATTAGGATGGTCGGACATGATAATCCCTCCTGTAATAATCTCTTTATTACAGATTTGTTCATCGGAGGGTGTGTGTGTGTGTGTGTGTGTGTGTGTGTGTGCACAAACCTCTGGGGGCGTCGAGGTCTGAGGGTCGGTCGTGTGTGAGACGACGAGCCCCGAGAACGGAGCGCAGATTAAACGGGAGCAATACAAGGAATGCCCCCATTTCTGTGTATACACACACACACACACACACACACACACACACACACACACACATGCGCGCGCGCACCGATACCCTTTGTAAGTATGATACTCTGGGAATAGCCCCTCCCCCTGGTTCTGCACATGTACACTCTCACTCGCACTTACACACACACACACACCATCACACCATGCACACACACACACACACACACAAACACACACACACACGCACATTGTTTCTCTTTGTTCTCAGCCCAGGCACTCAGCTGGATGCCCTCATACTGGGTGATTCCCCCAACATACACACACACACACACACACACACACACACACACACACACACACACACACACACACACACACACACACACACACACACACACACACACACACACACTCTGTCATTCACCCCCAAGGCTTTTCTACTTTATCTGGGTCTCTCTCACCCCCACTGAAGAAAATGCTTGCACAGGCATTCATAGTAACCTGCCATATTAGATAGCCAGTGTTTCTCCCCCCTGCAGATCCCTTGCTGCTCTCCTCTGGTGTCCAGTGTGAGTATGACTGGTGCAGGTGCCGTCCCTTTGCCACTCTCTCCATACAGATTAACAGACCTTCTCACACTTTGATTTTGTCAATTTTATCGTCCATATGTCGCTTATATTCTATGGCATGTCAAACCCCTTCAAAATTCCTTTATTTGGGAAATAACACCCCTGTTTTTTTCTGTCTCTTTCCTTCACTTTCTCTCTGTGTCCAAATCTCATTCTCTTTCTCTCTCACTTTCTCTATGCGTCCACCTCTCTCTTTCTCTCTGTCTCTCCCTGTCTCCCTCTCTCTTTCTCTCCCTGGCCTCCTCCCCTGGCCCTGCCTCTCTCCCAGAGAAAGCCCCAGGCCTGGAGGAGAGGGGGCGACCCCGCGGCCGAGTCTCCCAGTCTGCATTCGTCACACTGGGGTAGCTCACTGACAGGCCCTGGGCCATCCATCAGCCACACTGACAGCAGTGGCACACACACACACACACATACACTGATTAGCACTCGACACACAGGCTCCTGCACACACACCACCACACATGCACACACATGCAGAAACGCACTAACACACATGTGCATTCATAAGCACACACACACACATACACACAGACACAGACACACACACACACTGCCAGCAAAGCACATTTGTTACACACTCTGTGACCTTTTTAAAACATGTACATCAACTGGGGTTTGATTTAGGGGGAAATCCAATCAAGCAATTGAATGGCTCATGGCTTACATTAGCCATTATTCAATTCCCATTAGGCATTATTGATTCAGTCTTACATTTCCTATCTGAAAAAAAAAAATACATAAAAGGCTTCAGTACTAGGTCACGTTGGTCAAATTCACCTCCACCATTCACAGCTATTGTTTACATTTCTGACGAGACTATCAGTCTTAATCTATTTCACACAGGGCAGTTAGTATCTGTCTATTCGGTTTCGATTTGAAGTCTTTCATCTGCCAGCCTTGTTTGGATATGTCCTTTGGGTCTTTTCAGAAGACTAAGATCAGAGAGAAGAAATATACTGGGGCACTCACAACGTGCATGAGAGCGCATGTCTGTCTGAGTGTGTTTTGCGTGTACATGGGTATCTGTGTGTGCGTGTGTGTGTGTGTGTGTGTGGGTGCGTCTGGTGAGTCAGCAGCAGTGTGTGTGAGCTGACAGGCCTGAGACTCCCGTCAGAGACACACACGGGCGGCAAGTTCCTGTCCAGACCTCGCCGGCAGTCGCAGAAATCTGTCTCTCCAGCGCCTCAGACACGGATGGCATCACCTCTCAGTGCCCTCCCCACACACACACACACACGCACATGGACACACACACACACACACACACACACACACACACACACGCACACACACACACACAGCACCTGTCCAACCACCTTCCTCAGAGGGAAGCAAAGCGCTCTAGTAGCACTTTCAGAAAGGAAATGAGCCTGGCATGTTTGGGCTTTTAGGAAAACACCGTGCCTCCCTGGATGCAAAAGAGGCAAGACAGTGCAAAACAGGAAACCACCACGTGCGGCTACGAAACTTGACCTTGTACAGTCAGCTGTAATAATCGCCGTACCTCATCGCTCTGAGAGACCTCAATGACCCACCGTGCTATAGCACTCCAGTGGTGGGCTAAGCACAAAACCACACAATTTGTGTCACATTGGAAAGTCCAACTCAAGATGGTGGAAAAGAAAAAAACAGGGGGGTCAACTCCTGTCAGCACTCAGGCGTCACATACGCAAGCCTCTCAAGGCTTAACGAGGTTATCAAGCCGAGAGCACTATTTGCTGTGTGTGTGGAGCCAAAGGCAAACCCCATAATTTGGACTTTCTTGGGGTAATTAAGGCAATGTCACGTCTGACGTTTGGGGGGCTTGAGAGCTCTCATCAGGGCTGGCTAATGACAGGATGGCTCGTGTGTACCACCAAACACCAGTCACGTCGGCCAGCCACTCCACTGATGGAGGCTGCTTCTGCTGCTCAGCAAAGCCTGGAGTGGGACAAGTTAACATGTCACGAAACCCACAACTGACAGAGGAACTGCTTGACAAAGAGAGAGGTAGCGAGAGAGAGAGAGAGAGAGAGAGAGAAAGAGGGGAGAGAACCTATCATGGTCACCATTTGACAGTCAAGGTTCTTTTTAAGTGTGAAACTGGAATTCAGTTAGATGGATATTTGGCCCAAGAAGGCACCAACCAAACTATATTCGCACTGATACAATGCCATGGTTGTCATATATTACTTCTGCAAGGCTTGGTGCCCTTAAGCAGTTAAGCAACACCGGGGATTTGCCCTTTAGCAAAGTCAGGAACTTGGCAGGAGCGATGCCTGCATGGCCACAAAGGACGGCGGACTAATTCACTCAGTGGCTTCAGTGAATCAGATCAGCATGCGCACACACACACACACACACACACACACACACACACACACACACACACTGGTGCGATGCCACTAGCAGCTCCAGGCTCCATCTGACCTCACCATTCATTTCATGTCTGGAAGCCCCTGACATAAGAGTAGGCTACAACACTTCCCTAAGTCAGAGCAGAGCAGAGCATTTCAGTTTGCCTTGCTGCTCAGCTCAGCTTTTGGCTCTTCCTCTCACTCCTCTCTCTCTTTGTGTGTGTGTGTGTGTGTGTGTGTGTGTGTGTGTGTGTGTGTGTGTGTGTGTGTGTGTGTGTGTGTGTGTGTGTGTGTGTGTCATGTTTGTTTTGTACATCCTCTGGGAGGGTGGTGGAAATTTCAGGTAATGTATGTAACAGCGGTGAACCATAAGCTAACAAGGTGACCAATGTTTGGGCAGCTCCAATAACTTCTGTAATGAAATGTTTGTAAATACTGTGAAGAGGTGAGACATTATTTATCAGATCCCCGCCGGTGGCGTGCCGTGGTTGGATTTTAAAACGGAGGCAGGTAGCAAGAGCATCTGCGCAAACGCAAACTTAATCCTTTGCTAGGCAACTTAACCTACAACATGAGAACATTGTACCCCAGCACAGAACACCCCATTAGCTGTTTCCCTGACTCTCCAATTGACGACCGAGCTGGGACAGTGTGTTTGAGACAGTCCCATCGGGATTGCCTGTCTACGCCGCTACGGGAGAGAGCCAGGCGACACAACAAAGTGCAAAACGATGCCCCGCGATGTCATGTGTCAAAGCTCCATCTACCTCTTCATGCCAAAAAAAGACGTAGGGGATTATCTTACTTTTCAGTGCCTGGATTAACGCCTTTCCATCCTTGATCAGCTCCTTGATAAACTTATTGGTCTTGTCCAGTTCCAGTTCGTGAGACTTAAGCCTGTCTCGGAACTGTGGACTGTCCAGATAGCAGTCGCTGAACTCCAGAGCAGGCAATCCCATGTTTGCGCGCTGTCCAAAAGCCACAACAAAGTCTTCGAAGTAGGTAGAAACCTTTGGCTTATGATGCTCTCCCCACCAGCAGAAGCACAGGACCGAATGCCAAAAGTAGATGTATTTTTTAACTTAGCAATGTGCACTCTACATACTCAGAAGCACTCTATACACATCCACTGTTTAGCGAACGAGGATCTGGCTGCTAATAGAAAAAAAGAAAAATTCCAAACCGCATCGCAGAATTTCAAATCGGGAGAAACCGAAGCCGATGCCACTGTGTGGCAAAAGTGCTTAGTGGATGTTTATGTCCAGGCTGTCCGCGATTGCAGGTAAACTACTGCATTCCTCATGACAACGTCATATTGCCCAAGCACGGGGAGGAAGAAGAAGGGGGAAAAAGCGAAACGCGGTAATTGCGGAATCCTCCCTGGGCGTTTAAAACGTAGAGCTCTTTCTTCAGCACTGGCGCCTGTACCAACCTACCCTGAACCAGATTATCGAGTGATTGATCCAGACTCCGACCAATGGCCTTCCAGCATGACAGAGCGGTTTGAGAGGGGATGTCGCGCACCGAGTAGGATCGGTCACAAAAGGATTGGTTGGTCAAGAACAATGATGTCATTTCAACGCGGGGAATTCATGTAGCTATGCTAAAGCATGAATAGATACACATCCGCATTTAAATGGCAACCCTAGAAGACGAAGACAGCGATTTATTGATTTACAATGAACTTTCTGGAGCTTGAGTCATTGCTGTTATACTTTATTAAGTGTTTTTGTTTGATTGCATTTGTCACCATTTCTGGGGCGTTCTGTCAAGAAGAAGGTTTTGTAGAATAGTTTCTGAGCATTTCTTCATTAGTGGGATGCAACTGTGAATAGGTTGCTGAAAGGAAGTTTTTTTTAGCCAGGAATTAAAAAAATGTATATGGTTGAGGTTTATTTTCTGTGGGTAGGCGTCTCAGAAATAGGCATGCAACTTCCTTTCAGAAAGAAAAAAGAAGAAACAAGAAAAAAGGGAAGCGTGTGTGTGTGTGTGTGTGTGTGTGTGTGTGTGTAAGAGAGAGTGTGTGTTTGTAGAGCTCTTCAAGATTCCTATGCCAAGCTATGCCTTCAGAATACATTCTCATTTATTAATGTGTAACATGCACTATTAGTCATCCACTGTCACTCTTTGTCCGTTTAATGTGGGCCACTATCAAGAGAGAGCTGACACTGCTGTAAAAATACACCCCCTCCTCTCTGGCCAGAGAGAGAAACAATAGAGAAACAACAGGCTTGCTCTGGAACACAGTGATCTATAGTTCTCTCATACAGTTACTGCAGCTGGACCGATGGGAATAGGCTATCCAAAAAAAAGTGAATAGCCGCCTCGGTCTGTGATGGCAATTGGGGTGTACTGGCATTCTGAGTCTAGTTTTGAGCAAAAGCCATGTCCCACGCCTGGGGTATTTCCGCGTAATTGGTTTACATGATAGCACACACACACAGTATACTTAGTCTCATGTGCCTTATTTTTATTTTTTTTATTATTCTTATTCGATTCATCTGGTATTGATCACAAATGCTTGTCAAGGCTCTATCTATATTGGCCTACTGCACAGTGCTTTCCAACAGGTTGAGTCACTACAGATGTGGTTCAGCCCACAGGTAGTCATTCCAAAACACATGTAGCTTAGTGTTTTAAGGTCAAAGATTTGCTAAAAATGTGGTCATACCCTTTCACTTGTACAGTTATTTCTTTCACTTCCCTATAGTAGAAGGAGTAGAGAGTTCATCATTGTTTGAGCAGAAAGACATTGAGTACAATAAGCATTTCTTTATTTTACAGTATACCATTGTCTTTGTGTGTCTGTTGGTTCCTTTTTCATTTCCGAAAACAAAAACAATGTCTTATTGAGGCCCCACAACAGTGTCTCGGCTCAGTGTTGTTTGAAATAACAGTATTTTTGATCTGCACCTCCCAAAACGTCTACATACATGATACACACACACACACACACCAACACACACACACACACACACACACACACACACACACACACACAGTATACATACAAGTATACAATATGAATATGTAGCATCACGCCCATTGCAAATCCAAATGAATGAACTGTAGGTGTATAATGTGGGTCTGTACACCTAACTCCTGATTACTCACTCATCCTCAGTGGGAGATGATTTACCGTATTTGGGACACAGCGGTTCAAAGATTCAAAGATGGAGAATGGTCTGAGCTTGACCAGCCCATCCACAACGTCACTGCAATTCCATGTAAAGTGGGAGAGTTGTCATCTCCTGGTGGACGAGCTGAAGGGGGAAAGCTGGACAGACAGGACTTCACTTCACTAGTGGTGAGTCATTCCTGGAGAATGCAAGTTACCAGCGGACATCAGACTATACACTTGGGAGGACCCCCCCCCCCCCCCCCAAACACACAGACACACACACACACACACACACACACACACACACACACACACACACACACACACACACGTGCACAAGCAGGCACTCACACAGGGACCCAGGCCAGACACAGACTTTCTCTCTCACACACACACACACACACACACACATACGAACATGCACTCACATAGACACATTCCCACAGAGGCACATGCCAGATACAGATTTACGCACACAGACACATACACACTGAATCACACACACACAAAGGATCCACATTCTTCAACCATGATAGCCGGCCCTGATCCAGTATTAGGGTGGCGTGTGTGTGTGTGTGTATGTGTGTGTGTGGGGTGGGAATAGCTTGGACCGGGGGACACAGAAGGCTTTGTCCTCCGCCAGCATCAAGCTGTGTGGACGACCGCGCGACAGCTTTCCTCCCCGGGGAACAACAACGACAGAAACAAGAAGCAAGCCGGCGACAGCCTCGAGGGAGCACAGCACAGGAAGCAGCATCAGAGCGGACACACACACACACACACACACGCAGCATCAGGGCAGCACAGCACAGGAAGCAGCATCAGAGCTGACACACACACACGCAGCATCAGGGGAGCCGAGCCGTGCCACGCCCGCCCGCCCACACCAGTCTCCGCTCGCTCTCCCGCCATGATCTCACACGCCGTCCATCTGAGCTCCGGGAGGGAGAGAGACTGACACATGAGAACTTCACCGAGGCCTCCATTACTTTTGTTGTCATAGCCCCCGGGCCTTCTTCTCCTCCACATCCTCCTCCTCTGTCATACAGTGAGAGTTGTAATATCTCTCTACCCCCCCCCCCCCCCCTGGGTGTCATGTGAAAAGAGATACAAGTGCATCGGGGGGGGACGTTTCGCTCATGTGTCCACAGGCATGGGCTGTGTCTCAGCAGGAGGAAATTGCAGAGTTTGCTGTAATTTCCCTCGAGGAGTGAAGAGTGCTTCTACATCTTCCTTGCCGTCTGAGGCCACGGTTCAGTGGTCTTTACTGCCACCGTGTGGCTGAAAGTGTCTATACACCTTTAACGGTGGCATGGTCTAGTTCAAGACCGAATTGAAGCAATAGAAGAAGGCTCGATAAACCCTCAAAACATTACAATTCTGTGTAATTGGAAGGAGACCCATCATGAGTGTGGAGGGTTGTGGGTCTGGGACTGTTCTGGCACAACTGTTCTGGACTGTTCTGTGCCTTCTGGACGTGCCATGGGCCTAATTCAATGAAATACAGATGAAGGAAGATGCCTGCTTGATAACCCTGTGAAATGCTTGCGATGGTTGGTGATATTTTCTGCCCGCAAAGGTTTAGTTGTTCTGTTGGTTGCTTTGTGTCTGATAGTAAATACGCTTGGTTGTTAATTGGCTAGTCCCCTGCCTATGGCACTAAGAATTGAACACTTCTCCAGTGTATCTGAAACTCTAATTGCTATGTTAAGGTGGAACACAGGCATAAGGGTTTCAGAATGTTCTTAAATGTTGTATTGATATGTCTTACTTCTGCATTAAGTGTTATTACAAGTGTATATTGGCTTTAAAGACCCTTCTTTTCGTTGAATCCTGGTAATAAAATTATCTTTGCAGCTGGATGACTGGGTAACCTTGCCATTTATCATCTGAGAAAGACCCTAAGATCAATAAAAAATACTTTTGTTTGTATTCAGTGACTTTGCCAATGTTGAGCTGGCCTGTCTCCACTTTTTATTGCATATTTGCTTTTATTTTTATTGCTCCCAGTTACACTCTCACTGGGATTATTATAAGTGAAATTGGATCTGGATGCAGCAAACTAGTAATGAACCTTTAGTTTTCATAAACATGCTTTTTAACATTACTGGGCAGTTTAGAGTCTACATTTTTCAGGAAAATGTTGACTTAAAAGGTCTTGTTGTTCTTTCTTTTTGCAATTACATATGCCTGTGGGAGCTACTAGTGACAATTTGTCATTGTCTACTGTCCCTGCTAGTCTGTCTTTGATCACCTATGAAAGACATTATATCAGTTGTGGATCAGCACAAATCATTAAGATTTTTGGCCATTGCTTATTAGTAATATTTTTTTTGTACAGTATTCTCTCCAAAAGACAGTGACAAAGGAACATGGTTGATATGGAAACGGGAGTAAGAACCTCCCAAGGGAGTCTGGCCTATGGGCCCTTGGGATGTTCCATCTGACAAACCAGGCCCTTGGTCTCTTATTCTGAGTTTGAGAGGGTTCAGAAGGCCTATGACTTTTCAAATATAGTCCTGTGTTCGTACTCCCAAGGCCTGTTTCTTCCGTCACTTGCCTTTTTGATCTCTGTTTTAAAATGGCAGGCTCTACAATGGAATGCATACTTTACCCATAAGAGGTCAACCGACTTGTATACAACAATACTCAACAAAACACAATGGGTGTAGTTCTCCAATAAAGTTCACCGAGGAACGAATGTGTCATGACATTTGACATCATTCATGTCTGATGCCCTTGCGCTGGATCTGCTGACACAAGTTATTCTCCCTGAATCAGACGGTTTTCAGTGACCAGATGACTAAAAATGGTATACTTTGTAATTGTGCAATTGGGACCGTGCACATGTGTATAAACAATAAAGTCAAAGGTGTCAAACCTGACAGTAGGCCTACAGTATACAATTGTATAACCCACTGGCTGTGGAAATTCTTTTTTCTGGCTTTTCATGACTTCTCAAAGCCATAATGAGTCGACTTTGTTTGGCTAGATGCATGTTACTGCAGTATAATTATTAAAGCCATAACTCAAATACTAATACTAAACACCTCTGATGCAGTTTCACAGTTTTTTATAAGAATAAAATGAATATGCAGATTCCCAACTGATCTAGTTTGCCCAGTATTTATGATACATATTTGACATTTCAAATACAAAATAATATTTTGTCATTAGTATTTCATTTTGTTAAAGAAAATTCATATATATTTTGTATCAAAATACTGTAGGTATCAGCCTATATTTTTGTAGTTTAAAAATACTGCCAAATACTTTTGGCAAAAAAATATAAATCATGAATCATGAACATAAATCACGAATCAGAATCAAAATACTCACCTCTCACACCAACCTCAAGTTTCTCGAGAACTTTAATCATCCAATCGGAAAACATGTGGCTGTTGCTAAACTACAAAACACAAACCTACAATCAGTCAACAGATCAACTATGCTGACATCTCACACCCTAAATACTGAATCAGAGATGTGCTCATAAAGTCAAAACCGAACTTGTCGTGTAGTGCAAACTTAACCATCGAACTTATAAAGAGCTACAGAATGTGGGCTTTAAAGCAACACAATGCAGTTCTATAACATTAAAATAATTGACACATCATATAAAAAATGAAGTCTTTGATATTGTCAATGCATGCCCAGAATGATTGATAATGCAGTGTGTACACTGTTGATCGGGTAAGATCATGACCCCCGTCAGTTGTTTTTTTACTAACTGGGTACCATGTAAGCGCTAAATGGTGTTATATATTGATACCAAGGGAATGTGGGTTTTTCATTGTGTTGCTTAAGGTGATACTGTAGATGAAGCAACTTTTTGAGCAATGTGTTTCAGGGCAACCGCATAACCAGTTCCATGTGTTCCGACTGGATGATTAAAGTTCTCAAGAAAAAGCTGATTGTTTTGATAGTAAAGTTTTCAAAAAACTTTGTGTGTGTGTGTGTGTGTGTGTGTGTGTGTGTGTGTGTGTGTGTGTGCGCGCGCGCGCGCATGCAACCTGCACATTACTCATGGCACTGGTGTGGGGAAATGTTTAAGTCAGCGCCTACATTCATTGCTCTGTCTGCACTTTTATCACATCACCAAGACTATTGATTTTACCCAAACATGCCAGTATTTATTCATGGGTTTCATCAAGTCCCTTTTCACAGGTGTACAAAATCAAGCACCGTGATTATCAATAGGCTACAGACTGCATGGTCCTTGACCTTGATTAATGCACCTGTGGAAAGGGACCTGATGAACCCCATGAATAAAACACAAAAATGCAGACTTATGAAGTATTTTGAAACAATATTTTGAATTTTCTTCAACCCTTAAATACAAATTACAAAATGCTATTTTGCATTTGAAATGTGTATTCCAAATACATGTATCATAAATACTGCCCATCCCCAGGGATTTAATATTTTATTTTAAAATACATGTTGATGATTTTTTGCCCATTCCTGCCAATTAGTCTATAGCCTACCTTTAATTCAGCCAGAGTAAATGCCTTATTGGGGACCAAACCATGAGTTATTATCCATCTGATGAAGTATGAAGCACTGAAATAGGCTAATAGCACATCCTTGTAAAGTGCAGGAGTGGGGGGCCCAAATGTGAGGTAATGCAGGCAGTGAATTCTAAAGAACACGGCAACATTCCCATTTACAGTAAGATTTGCCATGGAAGCTTCCTGAAATGATGGCACAGGCATCGTTATCGTATGTTTCTTGTATTGTCTTCATGTTTCTCCTTTACATATTTCTCGGGGCAGAGGGCACTCGAGCAGCCAATGGCAGAGGAGATCGAGTGGGACCCAGCCTGTTTCCCGGTGAATCCTCCCTCGCCAGCGCCCGTCACAGTGAGCTAAACGGTAAATATAGCTCAGTGGTGGCCTACGGGCACGGGGCCAGTGACGCAACTGTTTCTCCGAGTAGCCTAACGGAGTACAAATACCAGCCACTGGTACCGAGGTCCCGAAGGGCACAGTAGCTAGTCTACAGTTGGGCACACAAGATTTGACCTTTTCATTCCGACATATTCTGGAGACATTTTGGCGCTAAATTTGACAGTTGGTTTGGGTTCTTGAAAGCCTGGGGTTGCTTATTGTTTCAATTTCAGTTATTATTTGAGAAGACCGAGAAGGACATGCCAGCTCATCTCACACTCCTGGTAAGTCACTGTCTGTCCTAGACGTTCTTTAGCAATTTGCACGTAGCCTACCGGTGTTCGCACCCCCGAATCCTCGTCTCCCCCCGCGGGATATGTCTGGCACTCCAGTACCATTTCCAGTTAAGATGCGTTCATTCTCCTCGGCCTGGGACTCGAGAAAAGCAGTCTGCTGTGTGTGTGTGTGTGTGTGTGTGTGTGTGTGTGTGTGTGTGTGTGTGTGTGTGTGTGTGTGTGTGTGTGTGTGTGTGTGTGTGTGTGTGTGTGTGTGTGTGTGTGTGTGTGTGTGTGTGGGTAGGCCTCGCATTCCTCCTGTGGCTTATTTTCCTGAAGCGGGCCCTGATGGCTTTCCAAGACATTCCGGATGTGGAGATTGGCAGAGGCTGAACACACACCAGATAGTAGGGGAGCAGAGAGCACTGGCCACAGTACTGTTGCACCTTCGGCTCTAGTACTGATCAGCTGACAGCTGTGTTCTGTTGTACAGCACTGGGAAATCAAGTGCAATGAACTGATGACATATCCGGAGGTCAACAGTTTGGCTGAGGATGCAGCGGCCCAAGGGACATTGGTCATTGAGGGGATCTTTGTCCAGACATGTCTTGACACAGGGTAACTTCAACAGACTAAACTTTGTCTAAATGAAGGAGGACTTTCCTGGCATTTAATATGTCTGATTTAGGCCTATCTGTTTTTTTTTTATTTCAAGAATACAGACAAAGTAAATGCAGGGTGAAGCACTACACCAACACCAATTATTTGAGACTTGGCAAAAATGACGTTCTGTCTGCGATTACTGTCTGTTGAGTCAGTTAGGCTACATACCAGTAGGCAGGGCTACAGTTTATAACGGTGAACCCTGCGCGCAGTTACGGCATCGTCGAGCATCTCGGAAATACAATACCCGGAGGGCCATGTACGGCACGTCTGCCTACGTAATCGAATAATAAGGCGGTGTTATGGGAATTGCATATATTACTGTTCTCACTTCGGGCATGACTGAAACAAGACCCAGGTGCTCAATAGAAATAACTGTATTGACGTATCGTGACTTTGTTTCAGCCTCAGCGCCATTTACCGGGCACAGGACGTCCTGAATCACTTTACAGAATGACAGAGGGGGAAATTACTGTTCTCCACTTGGGGCCAGAGAAATTTGAGCCCAGCCATCCTGACCATACAGCTTTAAAAAGACTCTACTGTAAGAACGGAGGACACCATCTCCGATTACAGCCGGACGGAACTGTCGACGGCAGTCGAAACGAAAGCGACTTGAATAGTAAGAATTGTTACTACACTATTACTAGTGTTTTCACCATAGACCGCATAGAACATCTTCTCAAGGACATATTTGACCAATGAGTGAGCTCAACCATGCATACAATAGGCTATATGTTTCATGTGTATAATATTATATAAAACATTTTAAAAAAACTCAAATGAGTATACTATAGCCTACTTTTATATAACAAATAGGCCTGTAATATTTAATGTATAATATAACATGATATAATAGGTAAGTGTATTTTATTATAGGCCTATGCAATACAACTTAAGGCCTATCATTTAGTAGAACTTTCTTGTAGCCTTGACTTATACATCCTCATCATTTTATTAATCTTTTCCTGCAGCTGTGTTGAGAGTGCAGGCTGTCAGTCTTGGAGTGGTGGTCATCAAAGGCCATAATACTGGACTTTATCTGGCAATGGACAAGAATGGACGGCTATACGGATCGGTATGTGTTTCGAAATTCAGTAACACTTCTAGAACTTTGAGTTAAATTTCACATTCACTGGTGAAAAAAAAAAAAAAAAAAAGCAGTAGGCTAATATGAAAAAAGTACTTGCAAGTCGATGTTAAACACTATGGTCTTACCAACATACCTGATGAGGTACACAATGTCAGGTTTGAGGTAGTAGTCTCCTGAAGCATTTTGTGCGGTGTCTTGACTTGTTTAATGATGCTCAGTAGGCATTATGATTCATAGTAAGTTGAAGAGGAGCATTGGAAAGTTTCAAATAATCTGATCCGAGTTTCCCAATCTTGTGCAGCTGTCGCTCAATGACGAGTGCTACTTCCTGGAGCATATGGAGGAGAACCACTACAACACGTACAGGTCGAACAAATACAGAGATGGCCAGTGGTATGTGGGGCTGAAGAAGGATGGCCGTGCTAAAGTGGGACCCCAAACCAGCCTGGGCCAAAAGAGCGTCATGTTCCTGCCTCGGCCACAAGGGGGCAGTTCAGTGCTGTGATTCAGAAGGCAGGCTGTGAAGAGGCCTCGCCAAGAGCCCTACAGTGATGGTCTACTACTTCACACATCGACATTGTAAATACTTTGTACAACATTGTCACTACACTGCTATCTACAATGCATTTAATGTCCAATGCCATACAGTATTTCCAGTAGGCCCATATGCCAGGTCACATAACTGACATTTCATTTGAATGTGTTCAGTGTACATTAGGCTGCCTTCTGCCACTAATATTGGGAACCTGTGCATAGCCATGCTGCTTATCAGCATATCAGCATTGTGTTTATTTTGTATAAGAATATTAGTTATTTATAATGTTATTTATATATATTTTTTGTTTTTTTATTAACATAATTTATAAGAACAAACATACATTTTTAATTATGTCAGCTATTTATTAAAACCAGGATCAAATGGTATTTTTGACCAAACAATCAAAAAGGTGGCATCAACCTTTTTCTTGTGTAGTAATACATATTGTATTCAAATGTAACTTTCAATAAAAGCAATTATTAATTTGTATTTGGCATTTTATACCTTTTGCTACTCCTGAATTGATCTGGTTGAAAAACACTGAAGTGTTTATTTATATAATGTATTTAGATAGATAGATAGATACTGTAGATAGATAGATACTTCATTGATCCCTTAGGGGAAATTCATGGTCCCAGCCGCTTACAGTACACAACGCATTACACCACACACAACATACAATGTAGACAGGATGATAAAAAGCAAATCAAATAATCAACGTGACTTAAAATAGCAGTATAATATATATATATACACACATAATACACTGTATACAGTATATATATATATATATATATTCATACATTTTCATGATATATATATATATATATATATATATATATATATATACTGTATATACTGTATATATGTATGTATATTAACTGATGATGGGATCCTATAACGAATAAGGTGTCCTTTTCACAGGAAATATGACCACATCCTCATTGCCCAGTTCTTTAGAACATGAAGACCGTTAGTAGACCACAGAAAAAACCTCGGAAATGAAGTACATCGTCCTTGTGCAACTGAAATATTATGTTCAGCAATGTTGAACTAGTTCTTTATTTTTCTATGCTATTGATGCATCATGGCCTTACAAAATCAGGGTTAGTAAGTAGAAATGAAAGTCAGCGATTGCATGCAGATTTTTCACTTTATTAGCACCAGATAATTGACCTACATAATACATCATACGTTTTAAACTCGTGGAATCAATCTCAAAGCATTTTCATGATTAAATACGAAACTTCATTCACAAAAATGTTGTATTTCCCCTCTGAGGCCCAGTTGTGGTTCACAGTGCTCATTTAGACTCAGCAGTGCTGCAACTGATCCCGCATTTCCCAGATTCGTTAAGAAGCTCCTAAATGCTAAGAACTTCTTAGGAGCGTTCTTAGAACGTTCTTAGAGCTCTCCTAAGAAGTTCTTAGCACTTAAGAGCTTCTTAACGAATCTGGGAAACGCGGCCAATGCATGTGATTTAATATTAGATGCAACTTCATTGTCATAACGTAAAATATGATCTTCAATTAACTTGAAATTTGAAGGCAACCATGTTACTCACTTTTCAAAATGAAAACATTTTGTATTTATTTAACATTTTTGTACAGTGAAGTACCCCAAGTTCCACAAGGTGGCAGAAGTGTTGCTGAACACAGAATTGCTCTAAGCCCAGGCTCATTCATAACTTCATTGCTCTCATTCAGGTAACAGTTTAATTCATGATCTCTGCATAGCCTACTACACATTGAAATGTGGCTTGATATCACATTTTTTAGATTAAGGTGAAAAGTCTGTTCTCTCTGTGCTCTGACGCTATGTGTGATGTCTCCGCATTTAGAATGATCTCACTGGCAAATCAAATTATAAGAGATGACTTGGACATGGAGACTGGCAGAGGTATTTTTAGATCAATCAGAGGTAATTAGTCAAAGTGGATTGCTATCGATTCCCGCGCACATGTGAGAGAGACCATGTGAGCCTGGACTAGAAGTGTGCTTGTTGTGAGGCAGGCAAAGCTTGCAGTGAATGTGTTAAGAAGTAATAGTTTAGGCAGAATGCATGTGCAAAAGTGATACCACCCACACACACACACACACACACACACACACACACACACACACGCATTCATAATTACAAATGCAGGCAAACACCTGCAGATGAAATTCACGATGCTGAGCTGAATACCACACCATTGCTCCTATTGCCCTTCCCTTCACCCTCCATCCTTCCAAACAGTGTCAAATATTCATAACCCTTTAGCTTTCAATTGGCTGAAATTATTTTAGTTTGAAAAATTGGAGAACCCACATGACTGAGAAAAGAGGGGGAACTGCTATGTATATATGTCATCTACTAAGTGGGCGACTAAAAGAAAATCAGACATTTCTTTTCACAAAAAAACTCCCCTCAAAATAGCAGTGTGAATACGTACGTATGGCCTTAACAACATGTGCGTAAAAGGGGAAATGACTGGAGTGACCGTCACAAACATCACATCACTGAAGTCCTGCTAGTGTGTAGTGCTCATAGAACCGGCGGTTCTGAGACGTGACGTGAACAGGAAGAGGGGCCTGATGTGTGGACGTAAATCTTCCTCTTCCGGTGCCGGGGGAATGGAACGGCGTGGAGCGGAGCGGAGCGGAGCAGGTGGTCTCTGTCCATCCTGGCGTTCCTGTGCGAGTGCGTGAGAAATCCCGTCTGTTCTGCGGAACCCCAGATGGATGTGTTTTTAACCGGGGGATTCTCATGTCGGCCACATCACATATCCTGCTTAGTCACACAGATGACTGGGGAAGTGGGCTGCAATGAAAGCAGGGTCACTCACCCCGTGTACTTACATCTGCACGCACACACACACACACACTCACTCACTCTCTCTCTCTCTTTCTCTCTCTTTCTCTGTCTCTCACACACACACACACACACACACGTACGCAATCTAAGCATGCACACACCATTTGTCCACACACACAATTCAGAGTATGTGCCTTTCAACTAACTGCATAGATGAAATCATGAAATCTCTCTTTCTCCCCTTGTTCTTGGTTAAAGCATTTGGTTTGGTCCTGTGGTATGATTTGGATCATTCTGTTTCCTGGCAATCCCTAATTATCATTCCGTTTTAATCTTCTGGTCTTCAACTGGACGCTATGTGTGTGGTCATGTCATTTTTTGAGATATACATACCAAAGACATTCTATTTGTGGCTGATGTTTGGTTCAGCCGGAATCGGGGTGACCGGCACAGTTTTAGACATCAGACCCCAGTTTACCCACAGGGGACCAGACTCCATTATGATCGCGGCCCTTAGCAACAGCGTCGCAGACGAGAATGAGCTACATTTAAATGAGGCTTTCCACTTTCAGACCAATTTGAAGAGCACTAATTTGGTCTCCGAAATGGGTCACCCACTGCACCGTCCGTTAATGGCAGTTTGTATGCATCCTTAACGTCAGCAGGAGGCAGGGGGGAGGGGAGGGGGGGTTGTGATGTCGGGGGGTGGGGCGGGGTTGTGGTTATTCTCATCTGACCTCATTTCCTAATATCTTATTTTAGAAATGTGAGTTAGCGTGTAGGTGTAGCCCCCGCCTCCACCCACCCACCCACACACACACACACACACACACACACACACACACACACACACACTCGTACTTCCACCCGGAGCCCATTCTTCTCACAGCAACACCTACTACATCCTACAGTCATGACACGAAATGGCCACCGGCTCATTCAGCTTTTGGCGATTATCTCGCGCACCTTCCTGCTATTCTCCAAGCGCCCCTCCTGACAGATAATAGACTCCCGGGCTCACAACAAACAAAACACCCCGAGCTCAGGCCTATTTCTGGAAAATTCTCCACATTCCAAGACATCCCAGTTCTCTTTCACCACATCAATAAGGGCAGGAAGCCAGAGCTCCCTCCTTCCCTCCCACCTTCCCTCCCTCTCTCTTTCTCTCTCTCTCTCTCTCTCTCTGTCTCTATCCCTCTCCATCATCCTGTTTTAGGGATGCATCCTCTGCCATGAAAGAGCAGGCATGTTCCTGTAATTATGCCGTCACTCACGCCACTGTCCACACACCCAGCTCTTTTTAGGTGTTCTATTGTTTGAGGACACTAGGAGGGTGGGCGTGTGTGACTGTCTGTGTGTGTGTCTGTGTCTGTGTGTGTGTGTGTGTGTGTGTGTGTGTGTGTGTGTGTGTGTGTGTACGAGCTTCCTGTGAGCTCAGCCCTCGAGTGCTCAGTTACACTCCTTCCTATGACACAGCAGCCTGAGCACTAAACATGGAAACGGACACACGCACACTCACACACATGCACACACCCACACATCCCATCAACACGCACAAACACTCACTCACACACACGTAACAGGACTCCATATATGTATGTAAAACACTGAGATTTGTTACTGTGCTTTTGTCATACGTCATACAAGAGATGTAGTGTCACACCAGTAGTATGATACTTTAGTTCCCCTGATACACACTATATTACTGTAAATGTCATATTGATATATAATACATAATTCACTATCTATCATATATTATACACTGCATGTACATTTACAGTGTCCATTAGTGTAAATTGCAGTCTTAGTCAGTGCAGGTGGTAGCAGTGTTTGACATACAAATGTATGATTTTTAGGGTAATATAGTAGCCTGGAAATCCAGGCCCAAATCTACAGAATATTTAGGGTCTGGCTGTGAGTAGTAAAAATGGCTCAAGGGGCGGGACCAAGCATGCATTTGAAAATATCACTGCTCACAACCAATGTTTACAGACCGACTCCGACGTTGCAGCACTGTCATCATCTGTTTAGCTCACCTCTGGCCCGCCTATCTCAGATACTCCGATGTGATTGGTGCAAGTCAGCTCCAAGGACGGTAATGAGCATCATTACTGATTGCCAGAGTGACTTGCAGAACAAATTCAAATTGCACTCTCGCGAGAAAAGCATGCAATGTTTGACTGACATGTAAAGATTTGCCATTTTGTTTCTTTGTAATGCTTCACCAATATGGTGTATCTCAAGTAACAATTCCCTCTGAAGAACTGGCAACAATTCAGACCAATGAAGAGATACAGTGCAGGCCCACTGTCCCACTACTATTTACTATGGCCTACATTTCCCATGAAAAGACAGCACCCCTAGATACAGCACAAGCTGTGAACTGTCCAAAAAGGAAAAACTGCTCATCCAAAGAAACCACATCTTTGTGTTGTGTTTAAAGCTCTGGGGTCAGAGTATTGGCCTTATGCACTAGAGTGCTGTAAGTTTGAAAATGGTTCACATATCAACATGTGAGTGTAAAGAGAGTTGTTTGTGTGTATTAGTGTGTGTGTGTGTGTGTGTGTGTGTGTGTGTGTGTGTGTGTGTGTGTGTGTGTGTGTGTGTGTGTGTGTGTGTGTGTGTGTGTGTGTGTGGGTGTGGGTGGGTGTGTGTGTGTGTGTGTGTGTGTGTGTAGAAACATCTCTGGTGGTGGGTATTTTTCTGGCACAAGAGTGGGCTGTAGTTTACTGCACTTCCTCTGCCCCTCGGTAAACAGTTAAACACACACACACACACACACACAAAGGAAGAAGAGGGATGACATCACCCTTATCATCCTTTAACTCACTCAACCACCTCCCTCTAGGCACTTAGAATATCTTAGTGTGTGTGTGTGTGTGTGTGTGTGTGTGTGTGTGTGTGTGTGTGTGTGTGTGTGTGTGTGTGTGTGTGTGTGTGTGTGTGTGTGCGTGTGTGTTTGCGAGAAAGAGAGAGCGAGAGAGAGAGAGAGAGAGAGGGGGGGGGGGGGAAGAAATAAACAGATGGAATAGCCGTTGGGACACTGAGGAGAATTGTTTGCAGTCGTACATCACTGCTTTTCCAGCACATCAGGTTCTTAAGGAAAGAGTGGAGCAGTTGCTCTGGCCAAGTTGGTTTGCTCGTACAACTCACTTATGTTGATACTGCAGCTCAGAGGTAGATTTTATGCAACCCTGAATTTTACCTTTCAGTTGTACTGCACACTTTGTTTCATAAATTGGTCCACATTAGTTTGGTATACACAGTATTTGTGTCCAAGGCCAGAACCCTATTACGCACGCTACATCAAAAAGAGACCCCGTGTCCTATAACTGACCTGCAGAGGTGGAAAACTCCAGCTTCAGAGAGTAAAAGACTGTATCATGTAATCATGTATAGACCTCTGAAGTTCGCCTACTAAAAGGATCCAAATCTGCCATCTTTGCCCATATAAGGAGATCAGGGAGTTAATTGAAGTTAACTGCCTATGGCAAGTTGAATTGAAAGTTAGCTCTGGGGTGGCAAAGATCAAAGTGTGCCGTCTCCACCTACCGAAGATCACAGTATCCACTAGACGGCAGTGAACAAAACTGTGTAGCGAAAAACGTCTGCATTTCCAATGTCATCATCCCCGCTAGAGTTTAACAGGTGCAATAATTCAAAATCCCCATGTTATTTTCCCATAGAAAAAATCTCAAGATACCGGATCTCCTTATTTGGGCAAAGATGGTAGCTTTTTTGTGGGCGAACTTCAGAGGTCTATTTGGTTCTACCTGTGCTCTTAACACAGGTGATCCCATGAATTAGCTGCTCTACCTAGCTGAAGAGTTGTGCTAATTAGAATCAGCTGGTTTAAATGAATGGTTGGCACAGATAATGTGGTAGACCTTTTAGGCTACTCATTGAAGCTGGAGTTGTCCACCTCTGCTGACCTGTGTGTCTCTCTTCCACCATGATACGGCACACAGCACCTAATATGGTGACAGCGTGCAGCCCAGCCAGCCTCGCACAACAGCCTCCGTCCTCTTTTAGCTAAAAAAAGTCATCATCCAAATATGCCGGCTATGCGAAGTGGCGAGCATGTGAAAATAAGCTGCGCTGTTGCATAGTTCACCTATAGCAGAGCGGTGTGTGCCAGAGAGCACTGATTACACAACAGCCCATTCAGTCATTGTGTAGTCATTGCATAAGCCCATGCAGGCTTTTTAAAAAAGGCTTCAGATGGAGCAGGCTAATTCCCTCGTCAAAAGTACATGGATGCGTGAGGGTAAACTGTACATATCTGACATGTAGGCTATATATTATCACAGGCATTCTTGTCAATGGAAGGTGATGAGAGAATGTGTGTGTGTGTGGGGGGGGGGGGGGGGGGGTGCATGTGGGTTTGGAATCCACATGGGAGCATCTGGTAGCTACACATGTGTGTTGCATTATTTCTTGTGTCAAGCTGAAGCGTGTGTTATCTGTGATTCGATTTGAAGGCTGGCCTGGAGCTCCGTCTCCACACAGAGCTACAAGTCAGCAAGAAGCTACTGCTTTATTTACCAGCACACAGGAACACAAGAGAAACAGGCCTCCACTTAAATAATAAACATTCTATAGAATGATAATATAGAATGATTTTAGTCATTTCACCAAGTTGTCCACTCATCAAGAACGTGAAACATTTTTTTTTAACATGATGTGATATAATGAAATGATACAATACAAAACTGTACAGTGCAACCAATATTGTGATAAGAACTATGCAATACGATAGGATATTGTGTGATACAATACTATTGTATGATGCAATAAATAAATAAATGATATGTTGTTATATGATAACAGGTCCAAAAAGTCTTTAAAAAGTAATTTTGACCAGAACTTCAACAGAACTCTATAAACAGCTCAGACTTTAACATGTTGCACCAACCAGAGAACACAGAACAAAACTGCAGAGAGAGAGATGGACTACAGCGTGCCCACAGAGTGCTGTGATGAGGCCGGGGCTGAGTGGGCCTGACCCTGGGTGCCCCCTGTGCCGTGCTCTCCGGCTGTCCGGGTGAGGGGGGGGGGGCAGTGGGGGGGCTTAAACCCTTCTGATCTGCCTGCGTCTGACTCAGCTGCTCTCAAAGGCCCCACTTCCTGCTCCGCCACACTGCAAGAATGAAAAACAAACGGCACTCTTCGTACACAGTGCCGCCAGAGCAAGCGCAAAATACCCCCATCCATCCACCCACCCATCCCTCCCTCCCTCCACCCTCCCACACACCTACCCGCCCAGGAAAAGGGCCACCCAGCACAACGGCCCTGCTCGCCCTGACCTTGTTTATCTGTTCTCTAATTCTCACTCACAACCACACCAGCACCTGCACGACGAAAGCACTACCAAAGTTAACCATTCGAGCACAACCATCAGCACAATTGGAGCACCCATACACATTCTTGTGGTTCACACACAGTAGAATCTTAACCATGGTGACACAAATCAACAATAATACTGACTTATATCCCAAAATCAATTTGTAGTTGTGCTTAGTGTCCAGCCCGTGTTTCCATAATTCTATAATGAGACGTGTGAACTTCTACAATACAAACAAGGGGTCATGCCTCAGGAAATCATTGTTTCCTGTTGCCTTTGAAATAAGATATGTTGATTTGACAAGGGGATGTACCGGGCTTTCCAAATTTGACTGATAACTTCCCTGCTTGTAATGACTATAGAGAGGATTCGTGGTAAAGCATATAGCTCTCATTTATCTTGATGCCAAACATGCTGGATGTGGCTGTGGATGATTGACCCCAGACTGAAGGACAGTGCAAATTGGAAGACAGAAACCCAAAGGAAACTTCCCTCCAAGGTCAAGATACATCAGTGTCAATCACAATCGTTACAGAGAAATGTCCTTTGTACTGATGACATGAAACAGCTAAAAGCACCTAAGAATGGTTAAGGAACAAACGGTAGACTATTCAGAAGTGGCCTATTAGTCCAGACCTAAATCCTATTAAACCTCTCTACAAAGAGCTGAAAAATGCAGTCTGCAGAAGGCACCCTTCAGACTTGAGACGGCTGGAGTAGTTTGCTCAAGAAGAGTGGGCAAAGCTGCCTGCTGACAGGTGCAAAAGTCTCTTTCAGAGCTACGCAAAGCTTTCCTCAGAAGTGATTGCCTCTACAGGTTGAGCAACACACTGTTAGATGAAGGGTATGATTTTCATCCATGGCACTTTCATTTCTTTTATTGTTTAAAATATTCTGTTGAATGAAGAGTCAAAATCGAAGACTAATTTGCATGGATTAAACAATGACGAATGTAGATCAATTTTGTCTTTTTTTTAAAATTCTTTTCCAATTTAATAGAATCTTGAAGCATCGACTATACCACAGCTAACCTTAACTCACAACCTTGGGACCACATCATGAATAACTCATCCTCTTTACAACTACCATCTACACATAACCTCATCACACAACAAAATCAAAAACAAAAGAACAAAAACTATTGTCCAATGTTCAATATGTAGTAATTGAATGACATCGGAAAAAAGTTAGTCACCCACCTATCGGACCCCAGGCAGCGTGGCTAACTCTGAAAACATTGATAGTGACAACATGAACTTGAAGACATTAACTTGAGTCAACACTTGTCCAAACTCTGGGAAAAGGTTCTTATGAGTGAGCCCAAGAACGGACAGCGGCACACTAAAAAAGTCAAACTAGTGTTGACCGTTACAGACCACAGACCATTATCAGCAGATCTCCCTTCACCAGGGCAGAACCTACCTTAGCCAACAAAGGGCAAAAACAGACATCCTACCCTTGCCAAGGTACTATATGAGGTTAATACTCCACAATTAAGGTACTACATATGGCTAATATTCCACAATTATACCTCCAGCTTTAAACAACCCATTCTGAAAAGAAATGGGCCTGCCCAAGACAGAGCCAGTAGACATAGGTATGGGGTTAGAAACACAAGATGTCTGGTCTCCATATAAATAACCACATGACTTATCACAATTCCATCCTAACCTCACACTGAAGACTATTCAGTTTGTAATCCATCGACTAACCATAGAAGGACCCCCCCCCCCCCGCCCCTCACACACACACGCACACACACACAGAGACACACCTACACACACACACACTTCAGCTATGGCACTTGAATAATCTCCCACGTCCCTTAACATCTGACCTCGGCCTGCTACTTAGTGTTCATCAGGGGCACAGAAGCATGGCATGGGGAGGGAACATTCCACTCCAGCAGGAGATGCGCTTTGTGCTCTTATAAAGGGAGGTGTGGAGTCTGTGTGTGTGCGTGTGTGTGTGTGTGTGTGTGTGTATGTGAGAGAGAGAGAGAGAGAGAGAGAGAGAGAGAGAGAGAGAGAGAGAGAGAGAGAGAGTGTGTGTGTGTGTGTGTGTGTGTGTGTGTGTGTGTGTGTGTGTGTGTGTGTGTGCATGAAAGGAAGAGAGAGAGAGGAGGGTGGGAGGGACAGAGAGAGAGAGAGCGAGAGGGAGGGAGAGAGAGAGAGAGACCCATTATTTTAGCTTCTGCCAGAACCTTTTGTGAACAGCTCAGAATTTGAATGGGTGCGTTCAGCCAACCAAAACATCCATAATGGCTTTTCTGCATCATCCACAAGTCTACGAGCGTGCCTCCGGTCTCTGTCCCCAAAGAGCCATAGCCACACACACACACACGCACACACACATGCACGTAAACACATGCATCCACAAACAGAAACACACACATGCACAAATACACACATAATGGTATACACACAACCACACACACACACACACACACACACACACACACACACACACACACAGGAAGCGAGAGACACCTCACCACAAGGTTTCCAGTGCCAGGCAGATACAGGCTAGCCATCATGACATGACAGTGCATCAGGACATGACAGAAAAGGTGTCATGTCAGTACAGGACATGTGCTTTATGCACTTATTACACCCATTGATGCACTTATTGTGGCTTTTTATTTGTTGTTAGAAATGCTCTTAAAAACCCAAATGGTTTTTTTTCATGTTGTAGGTCGCTTTGGTTAAAAAGCGTCAGCCAAATGAAATGTAATGTAATGTAAAAGGTGTCATGTCAGATATGAGAGAGATCTGTTGCACTGTAATTACACTGTGATAGTTAACTAAGAAAAGATAAGTTTTAAGTAGGCTAATTTGTCTTCAGTCTCAATGTTTACATTAATTTTGCATTGCGTAGTTGCACTTAAATCACTGTACTGTAAATTGCATGATATGAATATTTTAAATGTAATTTCATTATCCCCAACTTTCACTGCTGTTGTCTATCACAATCCCATACACGGCCCTTTGGTTGTTTCTGATAATGGTTCTCTACGGTATGATGCATTTCACTTTGATTGAGAAACACAAAGCGTCCAGCCATTAATGCAGCTAGCTAATATCAGTGCCAGGCCCTGCCTCCTGTGTGTGGTCATCTTTGTGCTTAATGAAAACGAGAGAGAGAGAGAGAGAGAAAGAGAGAGAGAGAGACATGGAAACTGTGTGTGTGTGTGTGTGTGTGTGTGTGTGTGTGTGTGTGTGTGTGTGTGTGTGTGTGTGTGTGTGTGTGTGTGTGTGTGTGTGTGTGTGAAAGAGAGAGAGAGAGAGAAAGAGAGGGGTGGGGGAAAACAGTCCTTCTCCATGTTTGGGTTTAAGGGCTTTGTGGTAAGTACCTCCAGCTTTCCCTACCTTTCTGCTAACGACCCTCACGGGATTATCATCAATTTGGGAAGGGGGAAATCAAGTAGCCATGATCATTTTACAGGCCCGAGGGAGAGAGCAAGGGCTCCGTCCAGAAGAGGAAAGGAGGTAGACAAATTACTGAAAGAGAGAGCGGAGCAGGGCTAGAAAAGTGGAACAGGGTTGTGGAAAGCGGGTGCAGAGGAAAAAAGAGAGGGAGAGAGAGAAGAGAGAGAGAAGGAGAAATAGAGAGGAAAGAATCAGGAAACAGGAGTCAGAGTCCGGATGCCTTCCAAAAGTTCTCTGAATTGTTACAGTTGGATTGTTAAAATTCTGGCAGATGCCAACATCTTAAGGCCATGTTTTATGGAAACGTTATTAAAGGCTAAATTTAAAGTTATCATTGCTTTTAATGTTTTTCACACAGTCTGAGACTTTCTCAGAACACTCTCCCCACCCATCTGCACTTTCCTGGCCCTTAATAAACCTTGCTTTCAACAGTCAACTTGCAACTTGAAAATTCATAAATTCAATAGTCCCACACACACCCACCATCCTCCTACACACATGTGTGTAGCCTATGTCTTTTTTTCTGTGTGAGTGAGTTTGCATCTGTGTGTGTGTGTCTGTCTGTCTTTCTATGTGTGTGTGTGTGTGTGTGTGTGTGTGTGTGTGTGTGTGTGTGTGTGCGTGTGAGTGTATTAATCTGTGTTAAACAACCACCTGCCAAAGACCATGAGGTTGTTGTGGTTATCGTGGTGAGTACACACATGTGATTGCAGTGTTTGTGAGTGCATGTGTGTATTTGTGTGTGTATGAATGTGTGACTGTGTGTGTGTGTGTGTGTGTGTGTGTGTGTGTGTGTGTGTGTGTGTGTGTGTGTGTGTGTGTGTGTGCATTTAAGTGTTTATGTATTCCCCTCTGCTTTGTGCTCAGAGTAATTAATTTCCATTTAGGAAAGATTTAGGAAAAGTCATTTCTTCTAGCTCATTGCAGTGAGCACTGGGAGGAGTGTGGGTTCTGTGTGTGTGTTTATGCATGTGTGCGTGTGTGTTTGTGCGTGTGTGTGTGTGTGTGTGTGTGTGTGTGTGAGAGAGAGAGAGAGAGAGAGGGAGAGAGAGAGAGAGAGAGAGAGGGAGGGAGTGTGTGTGTGTGTGTGTGTGTGTGTGTGTGTGTGTGTTAGGAAGGGCTGCTCTTGAAAAGCAGTTATGGCTTAATGAGAAT
>NC_084998.1:24136771-24146771 GCF_963854185.1 Sardina pilchardus
TGTATATTTTTTTCTTTCTTTTCCTTCTACATCCTCTGTGTCTTTCCCACTTCCTTCTCGGACTCAAAGAATGCCTCTCATGTCTCAACCCCCCGGGGAGTAGCTGGGCCAGGTAATCCCCATGGGTCAGACCCCCCCACCCCCCCTCCTTAAACACACCCGACCCCCTCTCCTTCTCCTCCTCCTCCTCCTCCTCCTCCACAATCTCTGCTTCCTTCCTTCCTCCATCTCTCCCCCCTCCTAATAGCTCCCTTGTTCCTGCTGGACAGAACTGGCCCTTTGTGGCTGCGCTCGGAGCAACACGAAAAACAGGAATAGGGAAATTGTAAACAGGAGGCTCTCGGCCAACAGGCCGAGGCATACGGCAGGAGGGGGGGGGGGGGGGGGGTTGGGGGGGCCTCTGTGTCCCCGGCTGCACGCTAAGCAGAGAAACAGACTCCGCGCTGCCTGCCTACCTGCCTGCTGCCCGAGGGGATTGGGGACCGCTGGGGGACCGGTGGGGGGGACGCTGGGGCCGGCCGTTCATCCGGAGCTGCAGCCACGCATCCGTGCAACGCCGCGCCACGCCACGCAACGCCGCGGGGCTAATGCCATGTGATACCGCGCGCGCATAACACAGTGAGATGCAACGCGATCCTTCTAGAGGTTTCTGTAAAGGGATACCTGCACGAGATCCGAGACAGGAAATCGGACCGGTACCGTTTATCCGGGCTGAAGAGAGGCTGCAGGAGATTGGGTTGCTCTAGAGTGTGTGTGTGTGTGTGTGTGGGGGGGGGGGGGGGTGAACCCTATGACTCTGCTGAGTCAGACAGAGGAGGGGAGGGGGGCTGCAGGACTGAGGATGAGTCAGTGTATCAGGCGGGAACTTCTCCTCCACTCCAAGCCTTTTCTGTCTCAGTTACTCATGCACTGCTGTTTGGTTGGTACCCTTGGGTAAGAGGCACATCATATATTAATTAGTACAAGGCACTTTTTACATAACCGCTGGTTATTCAAAGAGTCTTATGTATTGTTAAACCAGTAAACTGGCTGTTTAAGTGTGCATGTAAGCATGTATTGACAATAAAGTGTATTGTTATTCTATAAATACAACTGCTGTTTTGGATCTTGGCCCTGGTCTGGCCCTCATCTGGCCCTAATCCGGCCCTTGTCTGGCCTTGGGTCCAAGGGGATCTGTGAGAGCTCCACAATGAATCTGCTCCAGAGTGGGCCTCTGTCTGGCCAGGGTGTTTGTCAGGCCAGAGCTGGAAGAGGACAGACCAGGTTGAAGAGGAGGACATCTAGAGAGATAGATGAGAGCTGGGACTGCCCCTGAAAACAAATCAGCTCTGTCCACTCTGCCTGAGCTGGGACTGATGGTCCAGATTCAGATACTGCCTTCAGCTCCATGTCAGAGCTGCACATCCCCACATGATTCGGGGAAATGAGTGAGATATGAAGATATGATACATTGTAACTTCCAGTGATGACAGAGTGACCCTGAATGTACAACTTGAAAATTGTAGAACTTCGGCAAGTCACATCATCTCTATGTTCACAGATGAAAACATGAAGGGGCTCTGAAGAAGAACACCGTACCTGTTTTGAAAGGGTCCGTATGAGAGGGTCGGTTTTGATGTTGCTTTGCTGTGTCTGGCCAAGTGTGCCCTGAATCTGCTCAGGACGCGTTGAAATCTCAAGAGTAGAGCGCACACAGGAGTGGAGCACGCAGTCCTGTGTCAGAAAGCTCAGTCACAGTTGCAGATTATTGGTCTCCCAAAATCATAACGACCCAAAACACAGCGACAATCAAGAACTTCTAAAGCCCAATTCACACCAAAGATTCCCGACGCGACGACTTTGGTCTCAACCCTACTTAAGGAACCAACAGTGAATTCAAATCAGTGTGATTTCGCCCTAAAGTAGGGTTCAGACCAAAGATTCCCGACGAGACGAACTGAGACGAGACGAGCCGCGACGTTCTAAAACCTTGCAACTGCAACTCAACATGTTGAATTCTCTGCGACGGCTTGCGACGGCTTGCGACGGCTTGCAGCTACGTACAACTTCTAATTCACACCGCTGCAACTGGGTCTCGTCACGTCGGGAATCTTTGGTGTGAATTGGGCTTAAGATGTCTCTATCCCATGATCTGGCATGTGTTTCCACCAGCCTCTCTCTCTGCACCCAGCCGTATCAGTTTTCCTCTAGGCCGTCTGACACCTTTGACTAATGAATCTTCTTCAGAACTTCAAGTAATGATACTCTGCTCTCAAACAAAAAATACCCAGAGGACAGAACATACCAAGGTGAGAACATTTGCCAGTGGGCACGTAAGAGAAGGAGCCACTTAGGCTACGAATTAATCTTCCATTTTCCATACATACAACACACAGCTTCTCTCCTCCAGCCACACCATGCATGCTGGGCCTTGGCAGGTGAAGGACTCGCTTGCAGACCTAGATATCTTTTCTAGGGGTGGCAGACAGGGATGTGGTGGTGGAGGCTAAACACAAGTGCAGTAGACGCAGTTTACCCACCTCGGAAAAGCGTTCATTCACCAATTGCAACTGTCAACTTTCAAAAATCACAGTGTATCATTCAAATGTACAATATGTACTCTCAACATTCTAAGAATCATGTAATACCACTGGTATGGTTATAAACATTGGCCAGTAGCCTCCACCATCATCATGTTCTGAATGTTTTTTGTTTTTTTGTGATCACAGAATTCATAGTTACCCCCCCCCCCCCCCCCCCCCCCCACCACACTTTTCACCACTACACCCCTGGTGGCATAGAAATGTCCCCAGGGTGGCGTCATTATACACACCTCCCTGTGCTTCAGCATGATAAATTAGACATTAGACATTGCATTGATGTTAGGGCAACAGATCCCAAATAACACTCCTATCACCATTTTTTAAATGTATTTGTGTACAGCGATATCATATTACATCATGTATGCATTCTTGCTGATTACATTACATTACACTTAGCAAACACTTTTGACAGACACTGCTGATAAATGTAGGAGTGGTAGAGTATTGAATGTATAGGCCTGTATGAAGTGTGGTATTTTTAGATATAGTACAATAGCTGACAGAATGTATTGCCTATCAGGGGAACAACCTAACCAGCAAGGTAGAAGGTGTTACTACTCCGCAAACCAACAAAACCTCAGGGACGTGTTACAGTAGTAGGGCAAAGGAAGTCCTGCCTGTTATCAGTGGGAACACTCAACGGCTCGTTCAACTGCCATTCTATGTAGTTGAGTACAATCTTGAGGATCCCACCCCCCACACACTATAATAACCCATTACTGTAATAACTTATCTAAAATAATAATAATAATTATAATAATAATATCATAATAATCATAATCATAATAACCCATACACTTTTCTCGATACTCAAAGTCGCTTTACATGCAAGTTAAAACTTGTACCCTGATTATTTTCATACTTACATCTTCACCCTCCCTCCCTCCCCTGTCAGTCCAATACGTCCACCCTGTTGCTACTAACGTTTAAGACTTATTACAGCTCAAGGGGATGAGCCGAGGGAGTAGTGTGTGTGTGTGTGTGTGTGTGTGTGTGTGTGTGTGTGTGTGTGTGTGTGTGGACACTGTAGACTCACTTATGTGCACACATGGTGTGGATTGCCAAATGACAGGCGGCCTCATGTCAGGGATATTAAGCCATCAAATCTGGTCAAACACAGTGGGTTAGGGGTTTCATGGTTGATATGGAGCTTTGCATGTCTATTCCCTGCTGAATCTCTCTCCCTCTCTCTCTCTCTCTCTCTCTCTCTCGCTCAGTATGATTCTGAACTTTCCATCCTCTCCTGCTCTCTGTGTCTGCTTTGAACTTCCAGCAGCTCTTTGAAGGAAAGTCATAAAAAGGCCCTTTATCCTGGCCCTGCCTCTTTGATGGGTTTGTCACTTTGCACAATTGCTCTGAACCTTCCCAGCCAGATGGGCTTGAGAGACCAACCAAACAGAACAGACAGGCTGACCTGAAACCAATGCGTTTGGACCCGGCCATCACACTTTTACACATCCATGCGTGCACACACACACACACACACACACAGAGAAAGAGAGAGAGATAGAGACACATGCAAAAAGAGATTTGTTTTGTTATTTCACATTGCTATTGAACTGTGTTATCATGGACAAGTCTACCCCGACGAAGCCCTTGTAACCTAGTTAGACTCTCTTTTAGCTTGTGTTGTAAGGGCCTGTTGTCTCTCTGCGTTTAACAAGGGACGGGAAAACAAGACAAGCCTTATCAACCTATCCAATCTCTGTTACCATGAAGAAGAGAAGAGAAGGGAGGAGAGTGGGTTCAATGAACTATGGTAGTCTGTGGAAACGGGAGAGTGTATGTCTCTACCGGTATTCTGAAGTAGACCACAGAAAATACAAAATGAACAAAGAAGGCCATTAAACAGCCCTCTGTTGATAAACGAACAAAGACTTTAAAATTAATCAGGGCTAATTTTTTCCCCGTGTTTTTCAAGACGAGCCATTCAGGCCCTCCGAGCCCTCGGGCGAAAGGCAGGGGCGAATTAACCTCCTTTCAACTGCATGTTTGGTTTCCAGTGGAAACAAGCAATTATCTCGTTGGACGGGAAAGAAGGGGAAGCCCATCCGCCTCAGACGGCCACAGCAGATGCACACTGGGAGGAGACGTGAAGAGTGAGACGTTCGAGGAGACGAGGGAAAAAGACATCCGGAGGGCAGAGATACGGAGAGAGAGAGAGGACAAATTAAGGGTGGTTAGACGAGGAGAGGAGAGGAGAGGAGAGAAGGGAAGAGAGCAGGGGAGGGGAGAGAGGAGAGAAGAGAGGAGGAGAGAAGAGAAGCGCTGAGATGAGAGGAGAGAAGAGAAGAACTCAGGAGAGAAGAGAGAGGAAGAGAAAAGAGAGAAGACGATATGCGAGGAGAAGAGAGAGGTGACAAGAGGAGAAGAGAGAAGAGAAGAGAAGAACCCAGGAGAGGAGAGAGAGGAAGAGAAAAGATAAACAGCAAACACAAGAATAGGAGGAGAAGAGAAGAGAGCAGTGACCCTAGTGTATAAGAGGAGGTCTATATATAATCCATGTACAGAGAGGGGGTTGACCCTGACCCTGGCAGGCTTTCTTAATACAGACCTGCCTTTGATGATGAAAGACTGCCATCAGTAGCACAGCTAACCACCAATGGCTAATATGCAGAGCATATTACAAACACACAAGACATGAGGAAGGAGAGGAGAGGGGATGTAAGAGAGTGAACTGAAACAGGACATGACATGATGAAGACAAGAAAAGATAGATAGATAGATAGATAGATAGATAGATAGATAGATAGATAGATAGATAGATAGATAGATAGATATTTTATTGATCCCCAAGGGGAAATCCAAGGTCCCAATGTAATGTAACAACCAAGGGAAAGAAAACAGCCGAAAAGAGAGTACAGTATAAACGAGTATAATGAAGTGAGTCTGGAGGAAGGGAGAGATGGGAAGAGGAGAGGAGAGGAAAAGAGGAGGAGAGGAGAGGAGGAGAGGAGAGGAGAAGAGGAGAGGAGAGATGCCTGGGAACCTGTGCTGGGGCCGACCTAAATGGATTTCTGCGCCCGGCCTCACAAAGGTGCCCTGCCATGGCTTGGCAGCGCGCCAGCCCCCGGGCCCTGGCTCCCAGGTGTCATGTGTCGGGGCGCCATTCAGCCCAGGAAGTACCCTCTGTCCCGCTGTCCTCGGCCTATCAAAGGACCGCTGTGTTGCTACCACACACACACACGCACACACACACACACACACACGCACACACACACACAGTCTCAGACAAAACACACAGCTACTGAACAGCCTTTACAGATTTCTCACTTGCACACACACACACATACACACACATACACACTAACATAGACAAACAAATGAACTTGTGTATGAAACGATGTACAAACAAACATACATACCCGTGTACAGCACCCACACGATATAACCAAACTATTTTACATTATGCACCCCACGCTTACGGAAGATACAGTACTGCCAAAGATCCGGTGATTCTCAATGGCACGCGCACCCATGCTCTGAAAAACAGCTGTTCTCGCGTGTGAGGACGCGGAGCGGAGGCAACAGGAGGGAACAAAGAGAACACCTCACATCTTTTTCTGTAATCATCCTGCCTTAGTAATCTGAGGGTCCTATATCACTCAGCACGGACACAACGAATGTGAGGGGGCAACACTGGAAAACATACAGTACAGATCCCTCTCTGTCATGGCCAGGAGTATAGTGCAAATGCTATGGGGGACAAAGACATGATATTTTTTTCTTTTGCAGTAGATTGAGTTGCATTGTTTTTCATATCACATTGACTCAAAACTGTTGCAATGCTACAACAAATTCTGACAACTGACTGTACTATGGATGTTTGTGGTGGTGGAGGTGGTGGGGGTAGATAGATAGATAGATAGATAGATAGATAGATAGATAGATAGATACTTTATTGATTCCCAAGGGGTGGGCATTTGTTAGATAATAGATCATTCACTGGTGATGGAGCTTTACCTAATAGAAAGTTATTACCGAAAATTCTTAATGAACTGAAATTGTCTTAACAGTGGAGCAGTATAGTAGGCTTGATATCAGAAGGTAGAATGACATGCCTACCATATGCCTGTGATTGAAAATAACAAAACTCTTGCTCTAGCACTTAAGTGCTCCCCAGCTCTTGGAGTTCCTGGTGTTTCAGAGCCTTTTGGTGTTGGTTGTTGATTGTGTTGTTGATGTGCTACAGGCATGATGTGAAGTCCCAGTCGGTGAAGACGTCCCACATCCAGCCCACAGGTAGCTGGACAGGAGCGCCGACAGCCCAGAGCTCCTCAGGGGGCCTGACCCCTCTTCTCTCCTGCTCCTCACCGCCTCTCTCTCTCTGTCAGCTAGTGGGTGGGTGGGTGGGTGGGTGGAGAGGGGTGTGGTGAGCAGTATAATCAGAAGATGGTGGGGGGGGGGGGATGGGGGGAGTGGGGGTGCAGCTTACTTCCATAGGGGTGTGGGGGTTGTGTGTTGTTTCAGGTGGCCAAACTCACAGGGCTCCCAGCTGGTCTCAGGAAGTGGCTCATTACCCAGATCAAAGCCCCCCCCCAATCCCCCCCCCACCCCACCCCCGCCACACACACACACACACACACACACACGCACTTCCCCCTGGACAGACCTGCACCCATGCAGCCGCTCTCATCACCCCCACTGTCTAATCAGTCAATCAGTCAAGCAGGCAGGCAGGGAGGCAGCTAAAGAGGTCCTCACTGGGGAGCTGCCCACAGATACACAAAAGGCATCCCACCACATCAGAGACCCTCACAGTAGCGCCAAGAGAGGGCAGCTTCCTGACCCAGGGATGGACAGAGCGTGCCTGTGCATTGACCCACGACCACTGGAGAGGAGTCAAAGAGACAGATGTAAAGAAAGACTGAAAGAAAGTATGAAATGGTAGAGTGAGATATAAAAGTATATACAGTGCCTATAGAAAGTCATCATACCCTTTTGAAATAGTTACTTTTTTTGTCTTACAGCCTGAAATCAAAACCCATTTTAAAAAAAATCTTTTCCAGTTTTATTAACAAATTTAGCTGTACAACATCAAAATAATGAAAAAAAAGTCAACAGTTCTGAAAATTAATAAAAAAATTAAAAACTAGAATAACAGGGTTGGAAAAGTCATCATACCCCTGACTTAATACTTTGTAAAGCTTCCTTTTGCTTTCATTACAGCCATCAATCTGTTTGGATGTCTCTATTATAGCTTTGCACACCTAGATAGGGGAATATTTGCCCAATTTTCCGTACAGAAATGTTAAAATTTAGTCAAATTCTGTAGGGAATGGCGATGGACTACTCTCTTCAAGTCAATCCACATGTTTTCTATAGGATTTAAGTCAGGGCTCTGACTTTGCCACTCAAGGATATTCACCATCCTATCCTTAAGCCACTGCTTTGTTCTTTTGGCAGTATGTTTAGGATTATTGTCGTGTTGGAAGGCGAATGACCTCCCCATCCTCAGCTGTTTAGGAGAGGGACGCAGGTTTTCCTCAAGAATTTTGGTGTACTTGGCAGCATCCATTTTCCCTTCTATCCTGACCAATTGCCCAGTTCCCGCTGAAAAGAAACATCCCCACAACATAATGTTGCCCCCACCATGCTTCACACTAGGTATGGTGTGTTTTGGGTGGTGTACTGTGTTGGTTTTCGCCAAACATTGCGCTTGGAGTTCAGTGCAAAAACACATCTGGAATATTCTGCTACCATGTGGAAAAACCTTATATGGTCAGATGAGACTAAGATCGAACTTTTTGGAGACTAAGATTGAAGTTTTTGGACTGAGCTCCAGGCGCTAACCAAACACAGTATACACACCCAAACACACCCAAAACACACCATACCTACTTTGAAGCATGGTGGGGGCAACATTATGTTTTGGGGATATTTCTCTTCAGCGGGGACTGGGCAATTGGTCAGGATAGAAGGGAAAATGGATGCTGCCAAGTACACCAAAATTCTTGAGGAAAACCTGCGTCCCTCTCCTAAACAGCTGAGGATGGGGAGGTCATTCGCCTTCCAACACGACAACAATCCTAAACATACTGCCAAAAGAACAAAGCAGTGGCTTAAGGATAGGATGGTGAATATCCTTGAGTGGCAAAGTCAGAGCCCTGACTTAAATCCTATAGAAAATATGTGGATTGACTTGAAGAGAGCAGTCCATCGCCATTCCCTACAGAATTTGACGAAATTTTAACATTTCTGCACGGAAAATTGGGCAAATATTCCCCTATCTAGGTGTGCAAAGCTATAATAGAGACATATCCAACAGATTGATAGCTGTAATGAAAGCAAAAGGAAGCTTTACAAAGTATTAAGTCAGGGGTATGATGACTTTTCCAACCCTGTTATTCTAGTTTTTAATTTTTTATTAATTTTCAGAACTGTTGACTTTTTTTTCATTATTTTGATGTTGTACAGCTACATTTGTAAATAAAACTGGAAAAGATTTTTTTAAAAAATGGGTTTTGATTTCAGGCTGTAAGACAAAAAAAAGCAACTATTTCAAAAGGGTATGATAACTTTCTATAGGCACTGTATAGTAGCCTATATAGAGAGAGAGTGAAAGAGTGAGAGATAGAGGGAGGGTGGTTGACAGAAAGGAATTTTGTCTCACACATTCATAGAAACTCTCACCCATACACACACACACACACTCACACACTCACACATGCACTCTGCAGACAAATCGCAAATCTGTATTCATTTCACAACAGAGTTGTCACCCCCTCCCATTCACACACACCTCCCCGCCCCCAACTTCCTCTCATATGCAATCACATTTAGCGGCCCACTGCAGGGCTGAGAATGACTGCACAATCACTTACTTACATGCTTATTATGTACGCATGTATGTATGTATGTATGTATGTATGTACAGTATGTATGTATGTGCATCAACAAATGTAAATATCATGGAAAACTCCAATGCCCTGCCCATACTGGGAGATTTAAGACTTAGGAAACCATTGTCTGTGTTTTGACTTCATTAGCTGATCAAAGCTCATCTCAGGTCGACATTTCTGAATGATAAATTATTTAATATAATATTTTGAGATTCAGGATTTTTGATTTCCATTAGCTGTAAATCATAATCAAGATTAGAAAATCTGAACTAAAAAAAAAAGGCTTGAAAATGTTCACTTGATGTATACTGAATCTAGATTTTATGAAAGTCTCACTATTTCTCACAGAAAAAAAACTTTCCCATGAAATACACCTGTACGTATGTATTTATGTATGTACATGGGCTGTTGGGCTGCTGCTGGTGGCGGTGGTGGCGGTGGCCTGCCCAGAGAGTGGGCGAGCTGCTGATGTGCTCTGGAGGCGCGGAGTGGAGCAGCGCGGTGCGGTGCGGTGTGGGGGTTTACTTTAGCCTCGCGTGCCTGCCTGTCACTGGAGCCCCGCGCTGAGATGAGCTG
>NC_084998.1:24151771-24164271 GCF_963854185.1 Sardina pilchardus
TAGAACAAATTCTAGTGCAGATGGGATCTTTGATGCAGTGTAAATTGAGACTAAAAAAGGGGTATAAAAAAGTTGAATGAACTTTCAAAGGAAGAAAAAAGAACCATTTCATTCTGAACATGGGGTCTGTTTGACTAAGTCCATCTCAAACTGTTTCACACAAGGTCAAGTCACAAAAAAAAGCAGGGGAGAGTCATGACGAAGAAATGGGGAATGTGCTACTGGCTAAGGACGCGTTCATCTTTAACACTTCCACCATTTTCCTGATTAACAGAGCATCCCTGCACATCGTGCACACGGCTATGGCGGTGGAATATGACGCCATTTTCAAAAGTTGTGGGAGAGGATGGCGATGAGCTGGAGAGAAAAGAAAGCTGTGAGTGCACGGGGCCAAGGGGAGAGATTTCTGTAGCTCGCACAGTGTGATGGCTCTGTGTGCTGGCCCTGAGAAAGGAGCCTTTATTTCCGGAAGGCTAATCCCATTTCCAGTTGGAGGTCATTTCGCTGAATAGAAAACAGAGCATTAATAGTAGGTCACAGCTTCTCCAGTCAGTTGCTTTAAAAGCCAGAGACATTTATACAGCGCACGCTTGGTCCTATATTTTCTGAGTTGTAGTTCTAGGATTTATCTTATTGTCCATTATATGACCGAAAGTATAAACTATTTGTGAGAATCATCAGCATCCTCTAAATGCTGTAACAGTTTCAAGGGAACACAAAGGCTTTCTTTAGATTGCAGCCTGGAAATAATTCAAATTTCTCTTTAAAAGGAAGGCAATGTTGTCATGGAAATGAGCCCTAATGTAGGTGCCCACCATTAACCTTTGACAGCATTAGTCAAGCCTCGGGCCGGGAGAACTCTGTGGGGGCAGCGCAGACAGTGGGATGTTAAAAAGGAAATTCACACTCATTTCCTTCGTGTGGTTTCGTTACAAATCAACAACATCCTGTTCTTTTGTGGACCCTGCTGCTTGCGTTTCACTGCGGAACATCATAAACGCGCGTTTTACAGCTAGCCAGCTCAATAGGCTCGCTGTGAACCTTTTTCCATACGTCTTTCAAAAAAGCAAAGTCGACGTAGACCAGTAAAGATAATTTATGTTGGTCAAGTCATAACAGAAGTTGTTTTCTTGGCCGTGTTTTTCACTGCGAGTATGAAGTGCAGCCAACGCAGAGTTTAAAGATTAATCCATGGTTGAACTAATAGGCAACTAGCAGTGACGAAATGTAGCCAACACCATCTGGGTTCACTGCTTGAGTCTCATGGCTTTGTGAATGTTATATAATTCAATCTCTCTGCTTCTTCTCTCTTTTGTTAACTGAATCGCACTGCTTGGCATTTGCTATCCTTATTTACATACAACATTCTGAAAGGAACGCCATTCCTGATTCAATATTCGAGTAGCCTAGACCTCAATCATGAAAACTGTTCTGAGTAAGATGCTGATTGGGTTTACCCCTCAACGTATGTGGTATAAATACGTCTTTTGGACTGTAAATAGTCGCAGACATGTATCAATAATCAAATAATTGAAGTGAAACATATCTCATAATTGCTATTTCTTCAATTAGCCTACATTGTGTTCCATGTAGCAATTGTTCACAAAAATAATCATGTGAAAAAAACCAAAACGCTTATTTGGATCGCGGGGCTCAGTGAGGGTCTGACTGAATGAATGAGTGGGCTAGCACATACATAAATAAGCAGCATGGCGTGAGGCGCAGAGCTGGTTCATTCATGTAATCCTCTCCGACATTGCCCTTGTGACGAAAAGCCTCCCATTCTTCCATTCATGAAATTCTGGTTACACGCTTGCGCAATGAAATTCGGAGTCCTCCCATTCATAAAAAAGTAACCGCTGCATTTGCGCTGTGAGTTCCACTGCCCTCCCATTCACAAAAAAATCTGTCAAGGCATCTGCGCAGTACGTGTCTCACCCTCCCATTCATAAAAAGCCATTTTCCTCATGTAGTTGCAACATCGTATCAAAAACCCAGCGTCCCCACTGCAGTGCACTTCGAACGGATTGTGGTCAAGGTTTTTCCCCCCTCACACGGTTTTACCTTGGATCTATATCTTTGGAATATACACTAAGACGCTGCATTCAAGAAACAGGGAAATGCCTTATTTCTTTAAACTGGTAAGTTTCCGAAATGCTTATTTGCTGTACATTTGAGAGGTGAATTTATTTGCTGATAAATCTTCTCAAGCTTATTTTTTGGTGTTAGTCTAACGTGAATATGCTGATCTATCTGTTCATCGTTCTTTTGCAATGAGCTGGACCTGTTTTTATTCTCTGTGTCAATTCTCAACCACGGATCCGACTGTAACAAGGTTGTGCGGTTAGGGCGAACGACTGGAATTGGCATACAACATGAAAATAGCTTACTTTCAATGCTACTCTTCGGTTCTTTCGACGAAGATCGAAAGCTTTGCTAGACGACGTGTTGGTGACGGACATGCTGGTGCCATTTTTATGGGCAGTTGGCTGCTCGCGTTGTATCGCGGACCATTGCGCTACGCTTCTGTGCAGCAGATTTTGCGTTTACCATGAGCAGAGGTCAGAGGGTGATATCATTTTCTGTAGGAAATCTAGACGTAATAGAGACAGATAATAAGTCTATTAAATAATCGATTTACAGTATATCTGATCAATTATGCGCACCGTTTATAAGACCACCGTCTTCAACGCACTCAGAAGAACGTATAGCCTCCTCACATGAGTCGAAATTACTCACAACTCCGAATTACAACGCGCATTTATCGATATGATACAGGGGCATGACAGTATACCAATGACGCCTCTCTCACCGACAGTACGCTTCTGAACCCGTGAGATCGTAGGGGGGAGAAAGCGCCGTCAACATCTATAGCGTAAAAGCTCTAATGTTACCGAGAGCTGGTTGTATTCACAGCCTGTACGTCTGCCAAAATAGGCTATGTCGCAACAGGTTTATCCTTTCTAGTGGTTAAATCGCAGTATCTGAAGTTAACAGATCTCACCAGTCTGCCGATAAGGCCGTGCACGCTGACATGGCATAACAGACTAAATTGTGATTTCTAATCTCAACGTTTTTGAAATAAAGTTATATGCCCTGGAAGACGTCTGTCTTTTTGTAAAAGATTATTCATGTTTAATGATATCTAGGCCTATGTTTGTGACGGTACAAGATTTACAGGTAGCCTAAATTTGACGATAGCTTGATTTGAAATATACAGTGGACAATAATTCGTTTTTCAATCACTTGGAAGATGCAATGAAAATGTCTGGTGATAATTCGAATGTCAAAGTTTTAAAAGCGTGCTCCCTACGCCTAACATGTAGCCTATTGTATGAGGTGCGCAAATTAAAGAGAAATTAACTTCATGGTAATAATCTATTAATTGTACATTAACATATTTATTGTCATGTTTACCCGTTTCAGTTGTGCATGATTGAGAGTCGGTGAGATTAAGTGTTTGAAAATATTCCTTCTGCAATTAGATAACTCTCTAAGTCAGAGTATGAGTCATTCAAGCATGTTGGTCGCCTGCCTTCAGTTCAGTTATCTTCAGTGGTCTGTGTCCACATGGTAGCCAGTCCACAGTGTTGCCTTGAAGTACCTCTCCGTGGTTTTGGATCCTAAAATGGACTTCAGTCACTTGGCAAACATGTTTTACTATTTTTACTTGAATGCTGGCTGCATATGGATGGTGGCTGAGAAATGGTTTTGTTTGGAAGGGCTAACCATTTGATTAGGATTGTAACGATTTGGGTATTCTCGTAATTTTGTGGGATCTCAAAGTTGCTATAAGTGATTTTTTAGGTTATCTTAACATGATAGCTGCCATGAAATATTTGCTCTGAGGAATAAAGGATGTCACTGGGACTTTCCTTGTCTCTGTAACCACCAGTAAAAAAACAACTCTATTCAAGTGGTACAAACCAATCAGGAAACATCCAAAAAGACAGGCATCCCTACTTGCCAATCATTGTGTTTGTACACTGCGAAGAAGGGAGGGGATGGACTAAGTGACTAGGTCTGGCAGTGGTTAGCAAGAAATGCTAACATTGCTGACAGCAGCTTTCATTCTATAAATTGATCTAGACTAGGCCTAATTTTACACCTACAAAACTGGTTTTGCAAATAATAATTGCAAATGTTAGATCTGATATCCAAAGAAAAATAAGTGGTATTGTAGACATTTGACATGTAACAGAGGTAAAAGTTTTTCCTCACATCTCAGATAGTTGCAATTAACCCTAAGTTGAGACCAGGCAGACTGTTACGGCCTACCTGTGTTCCTTTTGGAGGTGGTCAGCTGACCGCAGCTCTGTTCTCTCCCCAGCACTGACCGCCAGGTGCCGCGCAGCTCTCCGTTGGCCGTGCGAGGGACAGCGCTCGGAGCCCCATGGAGTCCAGAGTCCCCCACCACATCCCCGGCGTCTCGTCCTCCATCATGGTCCAGCCCTTGCTGGACAGCCGCGTGCCCTACGGCCGGCTGCAGCACCCGCTCACCATCTACCCCATCGACCAGATGAAGTCCTCGCACGTGGAGAACGACTACATCGACAGCCCGGCGGCCATCGTGTGCCAACAGCCGCACATGCAGCCCAAGCACCTGGCCGCCAGCCGGCCGACCGATGCCCACCCGCAGCCGCACCAACACCACCACCACCACCATCACCACCACCACCACCCGCACACGCAGGACTCCACCCACCCGTGGATCAGCTTCAGCGGCCGGCCCAGCTCCATCAGCTCCAGCAGCAGCACTTCCTCCGACCAGCGCCTGCTGGACCACGCCGCCCCCACCCCAGTGCTGGACTCCGCCACCACCACCACCACCACCACGACCGCCTCCTCCATCTCCACCTCCACCTCCTCCTCCTCCTCCTCCTCCTCCTCCTCCCTCCCGGCCGCTGCTGTCACTGTGGCGAACGCTTCCACTCTGGGCCGCGTCCCTGGCAGTGGCGGCGGCGGCGGCTTCCAGGCCAAGCTGCCCGGCGGCGCCAAGCCCGGCGCGGACCTGAAGCCGGGCGGCCCGGGCGCCCTGCTGCCCGCCGAGGCCAAGCACCTGCTGCTGTGCGAGCGCTGCGCCAAGTGCCGCTGCACCGAGTGCACGCTCCCGCGGGCGCTGCCCTCCTGCTGGGTGTGCGGCCAGGCGTGCCTGTGCTCGGCCCAGAGCCTGGTGGACGCCGCCACCTGCATGTGCCTGGTCAAGGGCGTCTTCTACCACTGCGCCGAGGACGAGGACGACGCCGGCGAGGGCGCCTGCGCCGACCGGCCGTGCTCGTGCGCGCCCGCCCACCGCTGCGCCCGCTGGTCCTTCATGGCGGCGCTCTCCGTGGCGCTGCCCTGCCTGCTCTGCTACCTGCCCGCCGTGGGCTGCGCCAAGCTCTCGCAGAGGTGCTACGACGGCGCCCGGCGCCCGGGCTGCCGCTGCAAGGTGCCCGCCCTCGCCAAGGCCGGCGTGGCCGGGATTCTGGGGAAAAACGGGGGAAGCGCCTTGGACAAGCAGGCTTCGTGATGGCCAGCCGGAGGTGGCGGGGATGCCTGAGACGTTCGGCGCCGATGGTGGACAGACTCTGCATTGGCAGAGGAGGATCTGAGAGGATATGTGCCACCCACAATGCCACCCGCACCCTTACCCCACCCTCTCCGCCCCAAGCTGGCGGAGGCCCTCTAACCATGGTACTTACTCACAAGGATTCAGACTGGATGCAACTCCTAGTGTCATAGTGTGACATCTCAAAAAGAGCAGTGACAACATCGCATAGATTAGCCTGGCAAAAAAAAACAAAAAACACTTGCTTACTTCACAGTCCTGTTTTTACAAGTGCAGATGAGAACTGTGGGGGGAGGCCGTTGCTGTTAGTTTTTCAGCGCCAGAAGGCTTAACAGCTCTTGTTAATACTTTTTGGCCACACATCAAAGTAGCCTACTCACAACTTGTATCACTATAGTGTCAGGTATAGGAGTCGAGTTTCTTTCTTTAACGTTTAAACTTGTGTTTTGTTCTTTTTTTTATTCTGGAGAAAAACAAGTATTGCCCACACTAGAAGTAACAGGAAAAAAAGTACAGTGGCTTAAACATAGCGTCTGACTTAGCTAAAGAAAGAAGTGAATTTATAGTGTATGACATATTACAATCACAGCATGTGCTACCTTCCACTGCTAGGGTGTTGTGAAGCTTGTGTTTTGACAAAAGATCTAACGCAAGCTGGAATCTTCTGTTGTCATCCGTAGCCAGTAGGGAGGTTGTAGTCATAGGCCATACTGTTCTAAGACAGGGATACATTCCCTTTAAAGGAGGCTCTATTTAAAAAAAAAAAAAGATTTTATTTTTCTTTGTTATTTTATTTCTGTATAATGATTAACATGCATTGACACCTCCCCTTAGATAATGCATGTCATGTCCGGATGTGAACTTTGTCAAAGGTTAAACACCAGATAGCTAGATGTTTTAGTGAGATGTTGCAGATCCACCTCAGGGATCACGTTGACCATAGGAAACAGATCAACATGCAGGTTGAGTACGCTCTGCATAAAGGAAACAACATAAAGGAGAACTATTCTGAATTTCTGAGAGTTGGGTGGTTGAGGAGAGGGGTGGTATTTGTAAGCTAATAATTGATTGAGGCCTTAACCTTCCGTTAAGTTTGAAGGCAAGCCACAACGATAGCTGATCCCTCTGGTCTTTTGACAAAATAAACCCACCAAGCAAACATTTAGACTAACTTTTTAGCAGAATCAATACCCCTTATAATGGGCAAAAGCACAGTATTATAGATGATGGCCAAACAATCCCCTCTCGGTTCGTGAAGCCCCTGCCCCTGTAGTCTACTACACTTAATATATACCAAACATAATCTAATATTTTTGCTGCTCAGCTGTGTATGTGTGTGAGAGAGTGAGAAAGAAAGAGTGTGAGGGAGTGAGTTAGTGTGTGTGTGTGTGTGTGTGTGTCATAAAATTGTATCTATTTTCTTCTAATGTATGTTATTGGCTTATATGGTATTCCGGAGAATTTGCCAAAGGAGTACACTTCCACTACGTGTTTTTTTTTTTAGAAACATCTTCATTGTGCACCAGGTAGTCAAAAGATGAAAAGTTTGAAAAGGTACTGTACCTTTATTTTTGTTAGGATGCCTGAACGGCAGAAAAGGGGCTCTGCCAATCGACTGTCTGGCTTCACACCTTTTTGTATGCGAATGTCATCACTCTGCCACCACCACACGCACCAGACGCTGCACATGTTCCTGTCCTCACGTGTCTTGTTGCACCGAAAGCCGAAAACATAACGAAAAAAAAAAAAAGAAACACTACTGTTCTTAGTCTTGAATGTATAAGGAGAATTACATTTTTTTTGCAGATAAACCCGTGGATAGGTGCCAAAATAGTGATAAGTGGTGAGGCTTGCATAGTTAGGGAAGTTGCTAACATGTCAACAATCTGTCGATAATATTAGAAACAGACCTATGCAGGTTACATGTTGTATATAGTTCCAAGAATCTAGCAATCTTTAGGTGAGTTCAAAATGTCCTGGAAATTGCATGGTACAGTGTAATAATGATTCTTTAAAACACAAACATATGAATATATCTATATACATATATATGCATATATATGTATGTATAGAGAGTTAAAAATAGATTATATAAATATATATATATTTTTTTGGCTAACGATTGTGGGTGATGGAAAAGACGAGGGCACGGAAAGGTCTTTTAGTACAAGCACTTGATTTGGAGAAGTGTAGCTAGGCAATAAAAAATACCTCTTAATGGTGTCTCTGGCCTGTTTGAGTGAGGTGCCAACATTTGGACCTTGTCCTTTAGTTTGGAGATCTCATTTAGTCCCCAGTATGTCTGCTACCAACAGTCCCACATCCAGCCACTCATTCACTAGTCACTGCTGCAGTCCCAGAGCAACACCACCCCCACCCCACCCCGCCAAAAAAAGAATCTTATGCTACATCCTCTTGTCTTGATTGACATGTACAGCTGTGCTGCGTAACTCTGGCAAAAACCTCTGGATGGGATTGAACGTCCCTCTCGAGCCACATTCCATTCCATCTGATTCACCAGTGAATCTCTTAGCTGCTCAATGTCCGTCTTTCTGTCTCTCTCTTCCTCTCTCTCTCTCTCTCTGTCCTGTTTTTCTGTTTATCGTTTTGGCTCTCCTTTTTTTTGTGGCTCGGGGGGAGACGGCCCACTGGCTCCCCTGGTCCTCTGAGCGCGCTCTCAATCATCGCTCCCCCACAGGAAGGGAACATTCCATCCCCTCGCCAGAATGCTGTGACTTCATCTCCTTCTGTTCCGTGGTGCAGCCTTTTGGCTAGGAGTGTTTTAGCCAATGAGAGCTTTTTAATTCACTCAAGTAAGCAACACTTCCTTTGTCCGTGCTCCATGGATTCTTCTTTTTGTCTTTCATTTTCTATTTTCTTTTTTTCAACTTTGCATTGTCGAGGGAAAAGAGCTCTATACTTTTTCGTTTTGTTTTAAGATGACAAAGCAAAACCTCCCATATAAAATGTCTCTGTATAGATATATTTATTTTGAAGTTCTATTTTATATAGTATTTATTTAGATGCCTACTTTTTGTTTGTGAATAAAAGCTTATGTCAAAACGGAATGTACATTGAAATTGGAAATATATATTGTTAAATATAAAACATTGTTTTGTCTTTTATTCACCACACTTCATCATTACAGTTTTAACACTAGAATTAAGTGAATTTAGTTCATGTGTATGTCAATCTCAGAGAGGGGGAATGAGAAAATTAGGGAAAGAGAGAGAGAGAGAGAGGGAAGAGGGAAGGAGTACATGCACATTTGTGCTCCCATGTGTCATCCACCAATCGGATGATGATATCACATGTTATGACATGCTTCTTGCACCTGTGATTCCTGGAGGCTCCAGTAAGATGTTAGCCCAATCGTACACACACACACACACACACACACACACACACACAGAGAGAGAGACCGATAGATTAGCAGGCAGACAGAAAAACACATACAGTACGGACCTACACAAGCAAACCTACAAATCAGACATATAGTCGAGGCTCTGAGGCCGATCATCATCACAGGGGCTCATCTGAAATGCATGTCATACTCAAAAGCCTTTCATTTTCGCTTCCTTTCAAATACCCCCCTCCAAAACACACACACACACACACACACACTCCACTATTTTTGTTCCTCACACCTGGGGCCGAGGCAGAGCAGCCTAGAGGCCTGGAGAGTGTCTAATCAGTGTGAATAGGTTAAGGCAGGCTGCAGCTTTCATAACCCTGGAGGAGGAGTGGGGGTGGAGAGAGGGGTGGAGGGGGGGCAGCCGAGGTCCACATAATTCAACTCAGCCTCTCAGCTGTCCGTACACTTCAGCATATGTGACACAGGAATTACGCCGAGTTGAACAAACGCTGGACACAGCGCAGATGTTGTTTGAACAGACTGAACCGCATGGGGCAGCGCTGGACGGAGTGCATGTGGTGTGAGTGTGTGTGTGTGTGTGTGTGTGTGTGTGTGTGTGAAAGCACTGTGTGACTGTGTGTGCATGCATGTGCATGTATGTGTGTCTTCATGCTGGTGAATGTGTGTGTGTGTGTGTGTGTGTGTGTGTGTGTGTGTGTGTGTGTGTGTGTGTGTGTGTGTGTGTGTGCTTTATGTGTGCACAGGTGTATATTTGGGGAGACACGTCAGAAGTTGTTCCAATAAGAGCCATTTCATGTGGGGTGAGTGAGGCGGCGAGGAGCCAAACCCCAGCCTTCCCATATCACCTGGGCCTCCCCACCTCCGCACCTTATTAGGTGCACACACACACACACACACACACACACACTTGTGTGTGTGTCTTTGTGTGTGTGTGTGTGTGTGTGTGTGTGTGTTCTGCACCTGGAGATGCAACTGTTGAACTCATTTCCCTCTGGCAGAACTGAACTTCCACTTGAGCCGGAGGCATTAACCCCCCCAAAAACACACACACACACACACTCACACACACAATCACTCAAACACACACACACACACACACACACACAATCACTCAAACACACTTTACACTTTTACTTGCCTGCTCTTCTGTCATCTGCCTGCTCCAGGTGACATACACATGCTCTCACATGTGAGTGTTTCTCGCCAGACTCATCCAGACTGCACAAAGATCCTGCCAGGCATACACACGCACGCTCGCATGCACACATACACACGCACTCATACACACACGCACTCATGCACTCATGCATTCATGCACGCACGCGCGCTCGCACACATACACACACAGGCATTCTAATTTGCACACATACTGTACAACAAGCAACCACATACTCATAAATACTCATCAGAGGGAGGGTTGGCTTCCTTCGCACACAAACATCAAGTCACCCTCCTCAGGAGGAAGTTCAACCAGTGTCAAGCAATAAATCCCTGTCAAACTCCCAACACAACAAGCCCTGAAAGGACACACTCTTTTCCTAAACTGTGTCTGCTGCCAGTGGTGCGTTGAGCTCATGTTAGCATTAGCCACACACATACACACACACACACACACACACACACACACACACACACGCACACACAATGCTTTTAAAATGAGGTCGCCACACCCCTCTCTACTGCCCTGTGCTGCTAGCTCACATTACAGTTTGAACTCAGGGAGGTCATCCCTATTAGCATGCACATCCTGTGCACACTCGTCCTTCTCTCTCTCTCTCTCTCTCTCTTTCTCTCTCTCCCACTATCTCCTCTCTCCATCTGTCCTCATCTTCTTTTCTTTGCATCTTGTATTGCCTTTCCAAGGCTAATTCTTAACTTTTAGCGTATTAGCTTTCATGTCATGGAGGGCATCCCGGCTGCAAGACAATACCCTGTGTGTACAGGCAGTTAGGAGTATGCATGTGGAGTTGTTGTTTAGCGTTGGCTAGCCCTGACCTCGCTCATGAGTGCCAGTCTCACAAGCACACTGATACAATGTGCAGCTCCACTAGTCAAGCAGTCAATGCCACTTACACACAACAGGGTCATCCTTATGTTCCCCGGGTCCAATGTTCCCCGGTTTTCCCCGAAAGGGTCCTATGTTCCCCGGTCGCAATACATACCGGGGAACATAGGACCCTTTTTGGGAAAAGTGGGGAACATAGGACCCTTTTTAAGATAAAAAAAGGGTCCTATGTTCCCCAGTCCCATACAAAGCGGGGAACACTGGGGCCCAACGTCAGGGGCCCAACAGCTTTTTTCGTGAAAAGAAATTTACTAGTGCAGACAGACGGTTTTTGCAACTTGTAAACTTCAACTTCACCTCCGTTTTAGCGATCACACAACTATATTTATTTTCAATACCCATCGTGATGGCTGTATACACCCAGGAGGAAGAGGCATAAATCGTGTTCACAGGAGGTTCAGCAACCTGACGCAGCGCTGCACGTGTGGCTGTCTGTGGTCCGGCACGGCACCTCCGAGTCCACACGCACGGACCCTTCTCCTCAACGACTCACTGGACAGCAGAGCTGGAACGCGCAGCTCGACCGGTGCCAGAGTGGGACCAATTAACATGCACCAGTAGCAGCCATGCACTGCTCTCTCTCTCCCTCTCTCTCTCTCCCCCTTTCTCTCCAACGCTCATTCACAGTCTCCATCATTCTCTCTTTTCTTTCATATCCACTGTCTCTGTCTCTCTCTCTCTCTCTCTGCCTGGCCTGCTGTGTTGGCTGGGTCACGTGGCTATGCTGTGCTGAGCTGTGCTGTGCTGAGCTGTGCTGTGCTGTGCTGTGCTGTATTGTGCTGTGCTGTGCTGAGCTGTGCTGAGCTGTGCTGAGCTGTGCTGTGCTGTGCTGTGCTGTGCTGTATTGTGCTGTGCTGTGCTGTGCTGTATTGTGCTGTATTGTGCTGTGCTGTGCTGTGCTGTGTTGTGCTGTATTGTGCTATGCTGTATTGTGCTGAGCTGTGCTGTGCTGTATTGTGCTGTGCTGTATTGTGCTGTGCTGTGCTGTGCTGTGCTACTCTGCTCTGCTCTGGTCTGCTCTGCACTGTGCGGGGCCCCTGGGTCTGGGAGCAGTCAGAGCATTTCCTAAGTGAACTCTTCCATGCAGCCCGGCCTCCAGCAGACAGCCTTCTGCAGATGACATATTGCAAAACTCCCCTGCACATCTGGTGCAGTACTCACCAACCCCCCACCCTAACACACGCATACACACACAAGCATACACACACACACTCACGCACACTCATGCACACACACACACGCACACACACGCACACTCATGCACACACGCACATGCACACCACACACACACACACACACACACACACACACACACACACACACACACACACATTCACTACCACCATCCTCTCTGTCTTTCTCATTGACAAAAAATTCTCACAATCTCTCTTCCTTCAACACCGTCTCACTCCACGTGTACACTCTTTCACACATTAGCATGCTAACTCCCATGCTCACTATATGTCACTGTCTAGCTGTCTTTTTGCATACACTGATGCACACTGATG
>NC_084998.1:24166771-24176771 GCF_963854185.1 Sardina pilchardus
TAGATAATTTGCTCCGAGTGACCACTCCCACTTGTGCTACATTCAGTCTGCCATCACTGTTGGCACTTCTGGCCGGGCTTTTTTCGTTTAAAGGAATGATTGATTACTTTTATGGTCATTTTAGTGTTGACGTCAGTTGTGAATGAAAGATTAAATCTATTAAGTCACAATTACTCTAATTTGGCTAATAATCAAGTGTGACAACTTACCCTCATAAGTGTGTCTCAAGTCAATGTGTAATCATTTTTGCACTGAAAAATGATGACAATACAATGAATATGAAATATGGGCGCATCATGACACAGGCCTGTCCTATGGTACAACCTTTGTGTAGGCTACAAGTCTATAGTGAGAGAATAGACTGACAGCTTTCCCCGATCTCCCTACATGAGAGACCTGGTGCACATCTGAACAAACACACATTTGAAAGCAAGCCCAACTTCTATTATCAGGCCAAAAAAAAAAAAAAAAGCCTCAGGACTTCAATTCATCCTGATGATTTAACCGAAAAACACTTACAAGAGAACACTCTGACACATGAACACACACACACAGAGAGAGAGAGAGAGGGAGAGAGAGACAGACAGACACTCAATGACTCACACCCCATTCACCTTGTGGACTTGACAGGAAGTCTTGAAATAGCTGACCTAAGTGAGGAAATGGGCTATTTCTGAAACCGTTGTGTGTTTCCGTATGAACAGATTTGTGTGTGAGCGTGTGTGTGTGTGTGTGTGTGTGTGTGTGTGTGTGTGTGTGTGTGTGTGTGTGTGTGTGTGTGTGTGTGTGTCACCGCACTGTGTGCCAGTGTGCAGTGTGGCCTTGAGCTCCTCTGTTCATTTCTTTTCTTCCTGGTCCTGGCCTGAGGTGTTTCCAAGTAACTGCAGCAAGCAGCTCCTGAGGAGGAGGACCAAGAGGAGAGCCATGGGGAACAGGGAGAGGAGAGAGGGAGGAGAGAGGAGAGGGGAGCAGGGGAGCAGGGGGAGAATAGAGGAGAGAGAGGGGAGAGAGGAGAGAGTAGAGAGGAGCAGGGGAGCAGGGGAGCAGGGGGAGCAGGGAGAGGGGAGAGAGGCAGGAAGAGGGGAGAGAGGAACAGTAGGAGAAGAGAGGGGAGAGAGGAGCAGGGGAGACAGAGGAGAGGGGAGCAGGGTGAGAAGAGAGGAGAGAGGAGCAGGGGAGCAGAGAGAGGAGAGGGGAGCAGGGTGAGAAGAGGGGAGAGGGGAGCAGGGTGAGGAGAGAGAGGAGAGCAGGGGAGCAGGGAAGGGAGAGAGGAGAGAGAGGAGCAGGAGGAGAAGAGAGGGGAGAGAGGAGCAGGAGGTGGACTGCTGTATTTTGTAAGTTGTGTACATACACACAGTACTGTATGCAGAATGGGCCTGTTCCATGCACACACTCTCTCTCTCTCTCTTTCTTTCACACACATAAATGCAGACACTCATGTACACACATGCTTTCTACTCCTGGCCTGTGTCTATGTATGTGCATTTGCATATGTGTGTGTGTAGGGGGGTGTAAGCATCCAGGAATAAGAGAGAGACAGGAAGCTGAGGCTTATGTAACAGGTGTGACTTCACAGGAAGTTGCTGGAACAAAGCCTGAGGATGCTGATAGAGGCCCACTGTATACATGTGTGTACGTCTGTATGAGAGAGAGAGCGAGAGAGAGCAGGAGAGAGAGTGTTGTGTGTGCATGTATGCATGTCTGTGTGTGTGGGGGTATATATGTGTGTCTGTGTGTGTGTGCTTGTTTGTGTCTGAGTGTGTTTGTGTGCATGCAACTGTGTCTGTGTGTGTGTGTGTGTGTGCTTGTTTGTGTCTAAGTGTGTATGTGTGCATGCAACTGTGTGTGCGTGTGTGTTGTGTATGTGTATGTGTACTTGCCTGTGTGCCCGCCACCATGAGTAACACGCTTTGTGTGAGCAGTGCGTGCAGCAGAGGGACCAGGGCGTCTATGGCGTTGTTTGTGTGTTCCCTGCACGGCTAATCCTCGCCTGCGGCTAACACACACACACATGAGCTAGCGCTGGACGGACGCCGTCCACATACGCCACAACAAAGGGATATAAAGCTCAAAGTGGGGTTTCGTTTTTACAACCAGTGCACGGTTTGGAGGAGAATGGTAGTCATGAGTTTATTGGTAAACAGAGAGAGAGAGAGAGAGAAGAGAGAGAGATAGAGAGAGAGAGAGCAAGAGAGAGAGAGATGAGAGGAGAAGAGAGAGAGAGGAGAGAGAGAAGGAGAGAAGAGAAGAGAGCATAGTGTGCTTCTCCAGTGGGGTGCTCTTCAAGGGAGCACAAGGAGGCCTGTAATCGCAGAATGGGAAGTATGTGAGTAGGCGGAAATGTTAAAAGTGGTGGTCTGGATGGCCCGTCTGTGTGTGTGTGTGTTTGTGTGTGTGGTGTCTGTGTGTGTGGTGTGGTGTGTGTGTGTGTGTGTGTATGTGTGTGTGTGTGTGTGTGTGTGTGTGTGTGTGTGTGTGTGTGTGTGTGTGGTGTCTGTGTGTGCAGTGTGTGTGTGTGTGTGTGTGTGTGTGTGTGTGTGTGTGTGTGTGTGTGTGTGTGTTGTGTGTGTGTGTGTGTTGTGTGTGTGTTGTGTGTGTGTGTGTGTGTGTGTATGTGTGTGTGTGTGTGTGTGTGTGTGTGTGTGTGTGTGGTGTCTGTGTGTGCAGTGTGTGTGTGTGTGTGTGTGTGTGTGTGTGTGTGTGTGCATGCGTGCCTGTGTCTGTGCGTCTCTGGCCGTTGTTGCTGTGGCTTCTGGGTTAGGATGTGGTGGGACACTGTACATCGCTTATGATGATTGTGCTTGTGCGTGTGTGTGTGTGTGTGTAGAGTTGAGTGAGATGTGGTGGCTTGAATGGTGTGTGGCTCCTTGCCTTTTGAATATAAGATTAGGGTGTTAATCTCTCTCTCTCCCTCTCTCTCTCTCTCTCTCCCTCTGTCTCTCTCACTTACCTCCATACCTTCACCATTGGACTCAGTCTCCCTTGTTCTTGACTCTCCGGAGGAAGGTTGGTAGGTTAGGTAGGCAGACCATTTCTAGCCAGTGTAGTAGCCAGTCCCACACAATGACTCCAGTGTCCAGCACAATGAACAAGGCCATATCCGTATTCTTCAGAGTGAGTACACACACACACACACACACACACACACACACACACACACACACACACACACACACACACACACACACACACACACACACACACACAATGACATAACCTTCTCTCTCTCAACTAAACAAACTAACACTAAATGTCCTTGTTCCCGTCCTGCAAATCTACCACATTTGGCTCTGACATTCTTCCCCCTTTGAACAAATAAAATGTTCCGATCTCCAACATCACACCATTCATCATCATAACTACCAGGCCCATGTAAATAACAAGCATGGCTCAAATCCTATGGAAGAGGTATCAACTGGTGTGCTCCTTTACCACTGCAATACATAGAGAATGTACAAGACTTCTTCCATAGCCAATATACAACCAAATATGAGTCAATCTAAATTGACTAATATGAGTTAATCTAAAGAGTCCACAGAATACAAGGTCTGATACAGGTAAGATCATGCAGTGTTACTGCAGTCTGTAACACCACCTTTCCCTCATCAGATTGTATATGAGTATGTACAGTATATAATGTTAAATCAAATGTGTCTATTTCACTACCGAGAATGTAAGGAAGGATTTTGTGCTGGTTTATGTGTGCATGTTTGCCTGTGCATGTGTATACGTATGTTCCTGGGTTTGTGTGCATGTGTGTATGAATGAGAGAGCGTGTATGTATATGTATGCATATGTATATGTGTGTGTGTGTGTGTGTGTGTGTGTGTGTGTGTGTGTGTGTGTGTGTGTGTGTGTGTGTGTGTGTGTGTGTGTGTGTGTGTGTGTGTGTGTGTGTGTGTGTGTGTGTGTGTGTGTGTGTGTGTGTGTGTGTGTGTGTGTGTGTGTGTGTGTGTGTGTGTGTGCGCGTGAGCCTCCAACCCAGTGCATTAGAACATCTACATTAATCTCCTTTGACACAGTGCAGGAAGGCCTGTAAGGAAGGCAGGGCGCGCACACACTGCAGCTCAAATATTTATTCAGGATGTTGCTTTTTTTCTGTGGGGGGAGCTAGTGGGGGTGGGGTGGGGTGGGGGGGGGGGGCTGGAGGAGGCAGGTCGCAGGTTAACCAGATCAAGATGAAAAACACATTCAGAGGGACAAAGAAGGCCAGGGGAGACGAGGGCTCAGACACACACACACACACACACACACACAGACACACACACACAGACGCACACGCACACACACACACACACACACACACACGCACGCACACGCACACGTGTGTGCATATGCACAGGTGTTCATATATACCTGCCGGTGGAGTCCTCTCTGACCCTGAGGAAAACGCAGGAGGCCGAATTGGAACTGCGCGAGGAGGAAATGAGGAGGAAAAGACAGATAAAGAGATTTTAATGGCAAACATGTTTAGCTTGCGCTGCGTGACGAGACGGCAGGCCCGGCGCTCTGGCAAGCGCACGCTCCAGGATCTAGCTGTGCGCACCGGAGGAAAAGAGGGGGAAAAAAAGGGAGGGGAAAAATGTCCGACGGTGCGTTCAAGGCTATCGGGGGCTTCTGAATCCTCCACATTGGGAATCGCTTGCATTTCCCTGCGTGCGTGGACGGCCCGACAAACGGGGGGAGGGAAAAAAGGGAGCGTTCCTGAGCGCGGTTGGTCGGTTGGCCGGTCGGTGCGCTCGTTTGCGAGTCTGCCCTCATTCACACACGACCACACCACACCACCAGAGCGCAGAGCACCGTGGTGTGTGTGTGTGTGTGTACCACCCGGAGAGGATGCTGTCATTGCCGGGGCCAGGCGCAGGCAGGAGAGGTGAAACATTTATGAGATGCAGCGAGATTGTTTCCTGCACTGGGGGGGGAGGGGGGGCAGTGGGGGCCTGGCACTCTCCGTGAGCTGGAGTAGATGCGCCCGAGTGTTTCCTGTGTCTGAAACACATAATCAGCGTCTAAATGAAAACACACAAGAGCGACGGAGCACAGACACAGACACAGACAGACCGCGCGCACACACGCACACACACACACACACACACGCACACACATGCACCAATACACACACAAACAGTACATTTGCACATGCTGACACACACAGCTTTAGATACACACACATATACGCACACACATGCACACAAAAAATGCACACACACACACACACATACACGCACACATACACACAAAAAAAGCACACACGTACACACACACACACACACACACAAATGCACACACGCACACACACACAAGCACACAAAAAAATGCACACACACACACACACACACACACAAAACCACAACCAGATTGAAAGCTTCCGAGCTTATCGCGACTGATATTGCCGTCACCCAGGTTGATTAATAGCTGTTGCAATCCACTAATTGGCTCTTAACACTCACCGCCACAATGACTTCCACAACATACACACAAGGTCACCAGATGGTAAATACAACTACAGACTGGTACTACTACAGCTGCACTCTCAGCCGATGATCACCTCGGAATATTTCATGACCTCGCGCCAAAGTCGGTCACCGACGGAAGCACCCGGTCAGACTCCTTACTCTGCAAAAGGAACTTGGGAAGACTCAAGTCACAGTCAATCTATTGCAAGACTACACAGTGTTAACGTACACAGTATGGGTCTAACAGTAGCTAGCTGTGCTGTGTTACGAACAAACCGCACTAACCGTATACCTTGAGGGATGTGCTGCTGACAGACACCAGCACCCGAGGGGCTTGGCCTGCTCCTAGGCGCGCAATTGGAGTTCGAGGGAAAGCACTGATATACCAGACAAATAAACCATGCAGGAGTCCTTTAAAAAATAATAATAATAATAAAAAAGTATATTTTTTGGGCTTTTATGCCTTTAATCAGATAGGTAGAGAGAGACAGGAAGTGAGTGGGAGAGAGCTGGGGCGGGAATCGAACCTGGGTCGCCGCTGTGCAGTGCAGGTGCCCCAGCCAGTCACAGTGCCACCGCTAGGGCCACCAGGAAGGAGGCCTTGCCCCGTGCTGTGAAAATACTGTATGTACTCCAAGGGGTTTCACAATGAAAGAGAAATGATGGTGAGCTGATGTTCCAAACTCCATCCGGGTCAAAGGTTATGTCAACGCAAAAGTACAGGTGTCTCCCAGAGAGACCTGAAGCTGAGAGAAGTGCAGGGACGAATGAATAAACACAAGAAAAAGCTTCGCTCAGCTACTTTGACCTCAAATGGCGGCGAAAGGCAGGCCGTGTTTGATCCCACTTGAGTTTATCAAACACACGGAGATAGGGAGGAGAGTGGACGAGAGTTGGCTGGAGCGAGGGGAGCAGTGCAAGAATGTGAGTGTTTATTTGTGGGCTGTTTGACTGATACAGGATGCCTTTGCAGGGGGAAGTGGGGGGACAAACCTCAACCCCTTTCCTGTACGGCTGGGTGCTGGTATCTGCAACTGCAGGGGATTGAACAAGGCTTTGGTCCTCAAGATGGACACACACACACACACACACACACACACACACACACACACACACACACACACACACACACGTGCACACGCGCACACACAGACAGACACACACACACACACACACGCAGCTTCAACTCTTTGGACTGAAATGCTCCAAGGGCCTCAAATGGATCCAAACCCTTTAGTTCCTCTCTCTTTAATTCTTATTGCTTTGCTGTAACTCTGTAGTGTTCTGTAGAACACAAACATGTCAGCTATCCACACACACACACACACACACACACACACACACACACACACACATACATACACACACACACACACAACACACACACGCACACATGCACCACACACACATACACACACAGAGAGAGACATGGACACACACACACACACACACACACACACACACACACACACACACACACACACACACACACACACACACACAGACACACAGACACACAGACACACACACTCCCCCCCTTGATGTTCACTTGAGGTTTCCCCCTCAGTTTCCTTTGGTAATTTGACATTTTCACCACATCCAGTTTGGTTTTTCTCGCTGGTGACTTGGCCGGGAGTGCCAGGGCTTTTTCTGGAACATTCTGCCCCCCTGCTAGGGCTCTCTTGTGTGGTTTCCTCGCTGAGGGCCTCCAAAGCACATGGCACTGCTCCCAGAGGAGGGAGGGGGTGGGGAGGGGGGGAGGGGGGGTATGGAGGGGCTGGAACAGGCCAGCGAGCGGACTCGGCTCACTTGGAGGAGACACAAACCCCGGAGAAAGAGACAGAGAGACAGATAGAGAGAGGGGGAGAGAGAGAGAGACAGAGAGAGAGATAGAGGGAGAGGGAGAGATGGAGAGAGAGAGGGAGATAGAGAGACAGATAGAGAGCGGGAGAGATAGAGAGAGCGAGAGACAGAGAGAGAGGAAGAGACAGAGAAAGGGAGGGAGATAGAGACAGAGACAGAAAGACAGAAAGGGTATAGGGGAGAGGAAGAGATGGACAGTTTGTGCGGAAAGAGAGAGTAGAATAAACATATACTAGTGACTGAGTAAGTGGGAGACAGAGCGGGAAGAGGAGGAGGAGAGGAGGAGGAGAGGAGGAGATGGATGGATGGGAGATGCAGATAGCTACTTACTCCATTAGCTGTTTGTCTAACCTTGGCCTGTGCGCTGGCCTTGATGGAGGCGCTGGAGATGGAGGAGACGCCACTGGCACTCCGCAGCCCTGTCCAAGCATGTCATATCTCTGTACAGCGACACCCAATCCTTTCAGTGGTAGTGCTGAGGGAGGGAGAGAAGGAGAGAGAGAGAGAGAAAGAGAGAGAGAGAGAGAGAGAGAGAGAGAGAGAGAGAGAGAGAAGGAGAGAGAGAGAGAATGGTGGAGAGAAATTGCCCTGACATTCACATAGTCGCTTAGAGAAAAATAGGGCCATAAAAATCACATTGTTTATGAGTAATTTATGCTGTCAAATGTGTTTCCTCTGCAATATCTAACTTTACATGCCGGAAAAGAGCATAGTCAAGTTTCAGCCCAATTAAAGCACATATCTTTGGCAGGGAATCAGACACAAGAGAACATTCCAGAAATGAATATGGAAGACAGCACTGTGATTTTTTTCCTTCGTTTTTGAGGCTGGGTCAAATATAGACCAAGCGTTTAATTTATGGGTGTTTTTTTTTTTTCACATAGCAAGAACGCTGTGTTCAAATCCACTTGAGACCAGCTAGGTTGGCCTGGGCAGCGACCTGTCTTTGGCACCCCAGTGACTCATTTGAACAACAACGACAACAACAACAGAGAGGCCGCTCTTATTTTATCACTCAAATGAATAGAGCAGACTCTCCTCGTCCACATTCACCAACAGATGCCTTGGTGGCTGCCTTAGGCGTCCGCAGATACTCTGACCTCATTTCACTTCTGGGATGCATTTCCAGAGGACTCTTCTATTACCCCTGACAGCACGAGCAAACTCGAAGTTTGTCTTTTTTATTTTTTATTTCTTTATTTTATTTTTGTTCAATAATAGTTGTTCTGTGCCGGACGGAAGACGGCGGCAATATAAATACACGCGCACATGTATTTTTAAGGGCAAACCCACTCTTTCCCCTCACAACAAATACTTAAAACCATGGAGCCCTAGAATTACACTGAGGCAAAATCCACGCCGGCGTATTTATAGCGGAGCCACGCCGCGTTAAATGTGGACTGCGACAGGACAGCGGCGCTAACATGGCGCTCGGAGCGAGGCCGCGCATCTCCGCGACCGTAAAATTCCAAGTAAACAGGAAAACCCGAAATGTTCCTTCAATTTCCTTTTTTTTTACTTTTTTTTCTGCTGTTGTTAAATTGAACGTCGCTCGTGCCCTGACATTTGCTAGGGCACGTCAATGTCACCTCTGGTCACGGTGTTGACACTACCTGATTGTTGACCAGTGACTCAGAACCCAACGGATGAACCTCACAGGGAACGTTTACACAACCTAGAGAGCCGCCCGTGTAGTTACTGTTGCTTGTGTTTCAAGTGTGATTGATCGCTACGTACGAGCGAGTGTCCAAGTTCCTCAACATGGGGGTGAGGAAAACATTACCGGATGGATTAAGCTGTGTGCCGCTTGTGTGTTTGACGTGGAAAAGCTGATGCCGTTTCCAAATAAGCAAATAAGCGGCCGTGAACCCGTGACCCCTGAGTCGGTGGCGTCCGCTGCTCTGCATCCTCTATCAGAGCCCATAAAAGCGCCCTCAGCTCTGCCAGCCCCTGTTTAAAGGATCCATTTTTCCCCTACAAACAAGCAGCCGTGAGACTGACGCCCAGCTAACAGGCCTGGAGGAAGGGGGGGGGGGAGAAAAGCCTCAGAGCAGACAGACACTGTGGCTTAAAGCAGAAACACATCTCAGAATCGCAGACACACACACACGCACGCACACACACACACACACACACACATGTTGTGCACACACAACAAATAATTGCTCAACATTTTAATTTAAATAATATAGTTAATTCAAATGTACAATCTAAGGCATTCAGGAACTATATATAATTCTAGACGAATATGTACAAAAACACAAATGCAACAATTTACCTCTGAGCAAGTTATAGTTGCAAATATTTGTGTGTATGTGTGTGTCTGTATGTGTGTGTCTGTGTGTGTGAATGAGTCTGCGTGCATGTCTCCCCTTTGGTTTATCGGCAGCAGGAACAGCTTTGACCCCTGCTCCCTGAGAGGGAGAAAATTAACACAGGGAAATAATTAACCTAATGCAGCACCCGGCCTCCCAGTTTATGGACACCCCATAAAGCCAGCAGGATGTCTCGCTACCAGGAGGGGCGGGGCGCGACCGTGGGGTGGTGGAGAGGCTTGGCATTCAATCATCCGTTCACTCATTAATACCTTTACTTATTATTACTTACGTCTGACTTCCGTGAGCTTTTTGTATTCGTATTATTCACTCATTATTTAGATTTCATAGGATGTGTGAAGAGCA
>NC_084998.1:24181771-24191771 GCF_963854185.1 Sardina pilchardus
AGTTGGCACACTGTTCACAGATACAGGAATGTGGCATCATCTGTACTGTATATGGAACTAAGATAGAACAACAGCACATATTAGACATCTAATTACAGGCTAATCATTGCAAAAACACACAGAGAAGGTTGCTGGTCCTTTAAGAGACACTACAATTGAGATATAAAGGTAAATAACCTCAGTCACCCCCTAAACTTTATAAATCATGCTATTCACTAAAAAATCACATGAAATGCCATACTGGGAATTATGTGATGAGGGAATTATGTGAACTCCTCTGCCAGTTACTGGCTTGTTGAAACAAGGAACATGGAGTATTGTAGCGCTGCTGTCAGCTTACGGGGGGAAACTGTATAAAACAAGTGAGAATGAGTGGTATTGTGTAACTTTTTTTTTTTTTTTTTTTTTTTTTCCACACACACACACACAAACATCACGCCCCACCCCAATCTCCAAGAGACAACAAATTCCTGAATTACACTAGGTTTTAAGAGTATTCATTCGCTTCTACCTGTTCCATCCTTCCACTTGCTTTATTTTACTCCATCTTTCTGCATATTGCACTTCGTTGGTTTCATGTATCATACATTCGGTTTCGCAATAAGCTTTAATATAGTTTTTTAGTTTCCCTATACTCAATTCATGTATGTCTATTGTTTTAAAAATTAAGATTTTCCCTAACAAAATAATGATGTTCTGAATAGCGTGAGCTTCCGCTGAGAGATCACCCAGAAGTACTGTGAAAAGATCCAAACGCAATTTTACATCATACTTCAATAACCACCTTTCCACTTCAATCCAAAGCAAAGCAACTGGTGAGCAATACCAAAGTAAATGATCTGTGGTCTCCTCCTCCTCCTTACAGAATCGACAATTTGGTGACGACTCTTTCCCCCAAATCCATAACATTTTTTTTGTAGCTAAGTACTTATAAATTAACTTATATTGAAAATATCTTGCTTTTGTATCTATTGTTGTTCCATACAATGTTTTGAAGACTTGATTCCATGATATTGGTATGTCTAACATTCTTTCCCAACTGTCAAAAATGTTATATGGTATTGCCACCAGTTTTTTAGCTTGTAGATAAAAATTGTACAGTTCTTTATTAACCTTTGTTTTTTTGTTTAACCACTTGGTTTGTTTTATATCTGGTCTACACACTGAGCATGAACCTGCAATTGCGTTAACTTTTCTTTTCCATTGTTGTGGTAGGGCTCCAATTAATTGATTGTATTGTTGCAGAGTACATACTCGCCCATATACTTGCATTATTTGTGAGTATGACATAATCCCCCCTTCTTCTTTTAAAATATCTTTTACGAACACTATACCTTTTCCAAACATATGCTCCAAGAACATTGTGGCTCCTCCACTCAGTATATTACAGTTAAGCCATAGCATTTGTTGTAAAATGTGGTCATTGTTCTCTGGAGGGTGGTACTGAAAGTGCAGCCAGCTTTGCAGTGCCTCTGTCAAAAAGGAAGACAGTTCAGAAAAAACATCCTTCATTATAAAAAACTGTGACATTTGTATTTGTATAAATGGAAATAGGTTTTTTTTAAACAAAGGGTGAGCCTTTCTTAATAATCTACTAGAGAACCATTCCTCATTGAAGTAAAATTTGGGTATAAGGGAGGCCTTTAATGATAGGTTCATAGCTCTCAAGTTCAGCAATTTTGTTCCACCTACATTATAATCATTATATAGATATGTGCGTTTGATTTTATCTTTCTTTCCATTCCATATGAATTTGAATATTTGATGTTCGTATTCTTTATAAAACGTTTCAGCTGGTGTTGGTAGAGCTAGCATCAGGTAAGTAAACTGTGACACAATCAGTGTATTTACTAGTGTTGTTTTACCAAAGATGGTTAGTTTGTTTCCATGCCAAGGCTGTACAATTTTAGAGAGCTTTTTCAATTTGATATTAAAGTTAAGGTTGGCTATTTCTTTCATATTCTCTGGTATATGAATACCTAATACATCAATGGCTCCATCCGTCCATTTCACTGGCATTTCACATGGTAATGTAAAGTTTGTATGTTTTAATGAACCTAATCTCATTATATGGCATTTTCCATAGTTAGGCTTCAATCCAGATATTTTTGTAAAGTGATCCATATCGTTTATGAGGTTTTGCAAGGATGTTATGTCTGGTCTTATCATAAAGGTTGTATCATCTGCATACATTAATAGTTTTGAATTTATACCATTTAATTGCAAACCTCTAATATTTCCATTAGATCGTATTTTCTCTGCCAATATTTCAATGGCTATAATGAATAAATACGGAGATAGAGGACACCCTTGTTTCACTCCTCTCTCCAGAGTGATAGATTTTGAAAGGTATCCATTATTAATCACTTTACTAGTAGCTCCCTTATACATTACCTTGACCCATGTTATTATAGAATCTCCAAAGCCAAAATATCTTAAACATCTATTAATAAATTCCCATTTCACTTTATCAAATGCTTTCTCAAAGTCAGCAAAGAAAACAAGACCTGCCTTTTCTTCTATATCGTAATGTTCTATTATTTCCAGTAACTGCCTTATACTGTTTGATATGTTCCTTCCCTCCATAAACCCTGTTTGATCATGATGTATTAATGATGATAGAACATTTTTTATCCTTATTGCTATACGTGATTTCAGAATGTTGGTAAACAATGGCCTGAATGGGCCAAAAAATACTTCCGGGTGGCAGAACGCGAGTTGCTTCCATTGATTTACTACTGTAAACGGCTACTGTAAACGTTGTTAAAACATTGTTATTGATCAAGTAGTTAACGAAAACGTGTTGTGGCGACAGTTACATGACCAAAACCTGTTGCATTTAGGGTTGCGCCGCCAGATATTCAGCAAATTCAGTAGGGTTTTTATCGGTTTCCTTCAGAAACAACATATGTCCAGCGGAGACTACGGACAGGTGAGGAGGGTAAGAGGACGTCAACAAAATGAGTGAGAAGATAGCAAGACTTCAGTTTCATGTGTAAATCTTGATCAATAATAAAATATATTCATGAGGGCATTTTCAGTGAACCTTTATTTTGACATTATACCATTTGGTCAAGTCAATAAACTGTGTCGATGTATTAGTCTTCAAGTTCACGTTATCTGCCACACTGAAATAGCGTGCTTAACCTAATGCACATTGTTTGAGTTAGTCTCTCGTACAGCAAGTCATAGCCAATACGCTATCTTAAACGATTACCGACTAAGTATATCTTTCTGTTTAGCTGTCACTCGTCAATTTCACCTGTCTAAAGTCATAAGGCGCTCATTGTCCTGGCGAGTCTGCTTGCTGTTCAACAGTGTCAACGTAGGCTAGCAGCTACTGTAAGTGCAAAATACATAGGGAGAACTGTACAAAAACATCGTTGCAGGCTACCGCTGATGGATGATTGATGTGTGTACCACATTGGTTTCATCGTTACCGCTAGAAGTTTGAGTGAATGCCTAGCGGAGTAGCGCTAGGCTACAGCGACATATCCATATTTCACCGTCAAAAAAGGTCACTGACATCCGATCCGAGCGACAGAAAACGATAGTGGCCTTTTTAATTGGATGACAGGGAAACAAACCATCCATCATAGCCTAACACATTGTGAGTCAAAACAACAGTGACTCAATAACTACTCAATGGTAGGCTGGGGCTGGCTCCTTTACATATTACATGACAAAGGTAGGCTACAGCATTCATACGGTCTAGAGTTTATTCCCTCATCTGTCTGAATTTTCACCACGTCTGTTCTTAAATCAGTTTACCTGTTGGCGATCTGAATCTTGTCCCAACTCAGAAAGAGAAACTGGGCGTCCGACAAAAGTTATCTCAAAATGTTGCATTGCATGCCTGCAGTCAGGACACTCCGATTAGGATTTTATGATGTTGGCTTTCATCGTGTCTGGTTAGGAGGACACATGTAATAATCCTGTCCTGGCTCTCACAGATGACAACAACGTTTCGCAAATAGCTGTGTAACTCCGGCATATTTATTATGTTCATGCATAACGTGCATAATCACCCTCTAGCTTCCCGCTTTCCTGCCTGTTCTGTTTTCTATCCCATAACTCCCCCGTGTTCTTAAAGGTATATCCCCCTAGTGCTGCAAACATCACAAAGCACCCAGCATCAAGAACATAATTCATTTAAACCATTTACTACGTTTTCTCAACCTCCCAAGCCTGGTTAAATTATATGGAAATGCTTGTTTAATAGTGAGAACGCTTCGCTTTAGCCACCCGGAAGAATTTTTCGTTTAAATTATGGTATTGTGACGTCGTAGTAAATTCACATTTAGCTAGAATCTTGGAGTCATAGCCCTGTAATGTAAGGGGTCTCCAATTACTTAAGTGAACAGGGTCCTTATATTTGCCACTTGGTTCTTGTTTTAGCAACAGGGAGATTGCACTTTCTCTTTGCGTACCTGTAAGTGTACCTTGCTCATATGAGAAATTTAAACAGTCCATTAGAGGTTTTTTCAAGTGTTCATAAAAAACTTGATACACTTCAATTGAGATACCATCTAAGCCAGGTGTTTTCCCTTTTTTAAAAGACATGATTGAAGAGTAAAGCTCGTCTTCCGTTATTAGGCCCTCACATGACTGCTTTTGCACCTCGGTTAATTTCACATGGTTATAGGGGAAGAATAGATCTTCTCTACCCTCTTCCTGATCTTTATCTGAATACATTTCTGTATAGTAGAGTTCTATTTCATTCATTATTTCTTCTGGTGTACTTAATGTATTCCCATCATTTGTCTTAAGTCTATTTATATTCTTCTTAGAACTATTTCTTTTTTGTAAATTTAAAAAAAACTTATTGCACCTTTCCCCCTTTTCCATCCATTTGGCTTTTGATTTACAATATGAAATGTCAGTCTTCTCATGTATTAGTTGTTCAAACTCATTTTGTTTTTGTTCAAGTTCATCTAGTATGTCTTGGGCAGCAACTTGATTCTCCACATATGTTGTCAGTATTTCAATCTCTTTTCTGATTTTCTGTTCTTTTAATAATATTTGCTTCTGTCTGTATGACGCCATTTTAATTGTATGCCCCCTAAAGGCACATTTAAAGGCTTCCCAAACAGCATGTGGGTTGGCTGAACCTACATTATATGAAAAGAACTCCCTTATAAATTCTGATGTCTTTTCAACCAATATCCGATCTTCTAGCAGTTTTTGGTTGAATTTCCAGTACCCCCTGCCTCTTGGGTGTTCTGTCATTTCAAGATGCAGTGATATTAATTGATGATCAGATCTCATTTTATCCTCAATCTTTACTTGTCTAACTGTAGATACCAGTGAAAAAGAAGTAAGAAAGTAATCTATGCGGCTGGCTTGGTTTTGCCTTCTCCATGTATATCTCAGAAGCTTGGGATTTCTTAACCTCCATATATCGACCAGGTCTTTCTCATCCATTATTGTTCTAATCTCTTTATGTGCTTGTGGGTGATAATTAGTTATATTTGTCCCTTTGCGATCTATTTTACTGTTTTGGACTATATTATAGTCTCCAACCATTATATAATAGTCACTTACAAACTTAATGTCATTTATGACATTATTGATGTTTTCAAAAAAGCAGGGTTCATCACTGTTGGGTCCATAAAGATTGACCAGACAAATCTCTTTGTCTTCAATAATAAATTTCACAATGATCCACCTTCCTTGAGAATGTAATTCTATGCTCTCTATTTTAATATCGAAATGTTTCTTAAATAAGATCATCACACCTCTTGTATTTTTGAGACCATGGGAAAACAAAACTGAGCCACCCCATTCTTCTTTCCAGAGATATTCATCTGCAGGCACTGAGTGTGTTTCTTGTAAACAAATCATAGAGTATTTTTTTTCTTTAAGCCATGTAAATATTTGTAGTCTCTTTTTCTTATTTGCCAACCCATTTACATTATAACTAGCTATTTGGAGCTCATCAATTCCCATTTTTGGATCTAACGGTCATACCCAACATTAAATAAAATATAAGTTGTCTCCTTATCCACTCAAATCCATCCTCATTTTCCCTTTGCCTCTGGACATATCCATACCTCCCCTTCCATACACACAACCAACATTCCCCACTATCCCCTTTCCTCACAACACAACAATACTTCCCCTCTTGTGTACCCTTACTAGCAAGCTGTCTTCCCATTATCTCATTCCTAGAAACTTTCCTTATCCAGATCATCCACCCCTCCCACCCTGTTTCCCCCTTAACCTTACTCCTCTTTGAACTGAGCCCAAGATCAAGGAGGAAAAGTAACCAAACACATAGCAGTATTAACATAAAAACGAAACAAGAACACATTGACATAACTCAAACAAAATAGTCTCTCATCACTCCACCATGTATCCAATGTGATTTTTCATTTCTGACTAAATTCATACTATGAAAACGAAACGCAAAATACAAATCAAACCTCTCTACCGCAAACAAGAATAGGCCCAGAATGTCCGCTGGAATATCCATTTCATCGCTTTAATCCACCAATCACATCAAAGTTTCAAAGGTACGTCTTTACTCACAACCACGGGGTGATTTTTGAGTCCTTGTACAGCTGATTATTTACGTAAAGCTTGTCCATAGTTAGTCGCGCTTTGATTTTCTGCTCTCTTTTTTTCTTCATAATTGGGTAGAGTATGCGTCTCCTTTCCACAATTTCTCTTGGATATTGTTCAAACATTGAAAACTGCGTATCTTTTAAATTCCTTCCTCGTCCCAGTACGTCCATCTTCGCTTTGTAATTTAGAAAACTCACTACAATAGGCCGTGATTTGTTTGGATCCTTTGTGCGGCCTAGCCGGTGCGCTCTTTCAATCGTGGCCTTCGCCGCCTGTTCTTCCGACATTTTAAGATCATTTTCCATGAATGTTTTGACCAGGTTTTCTGTCGCGGAATAATCTTCGACCTCTTCTTCATTTATTCCCATTATCACGATGTTTTTTCTCATACTTCTGCAATGAAGATCCAGCATTTCTGCTTTCATTTGTTTGTTGTCGCTTGAAAGCTTCTCCACTTCTTTATTCAGCTCGTTCACTGTCGATTTCAAGACTGTGTTTTCTTCTTTTAGATCCTCTATTAATTTGTTTGTAAAATCCACAGCCGTCTTGAGTTCAGCTATATCTTTTATCATGTCGTGCAGGAGATCCAGCTTTTTTAATTGTTTGATCTGTTCATGCATGGCTTCTAGCATTGCGCGGTCCGCCTTGGTTAATCCAGCAGTCTCATATTCTGGCTCACTCGCACTTGACAATTCTGCTCTGATTCTTTTTGGCTCTTGTTTAGTAGACATGTCGAAATAATATTGATCAATAAAGTGTTCAAAATCCTCTATCGCATTTGCCAGTGTAACTGAAATATTTTGTTTAATTTTAACTACTTAAATCAATATTCCATGGATAGCGTTAGAGAGATGCGCACTTCAATCAGCGTGTTCGGCCATGTTTTCCTCCTGTCACTCTTTCCACTGTCCCAGGCTATTGGTATTGTGTAACTTGTGGGTTGTATAATTAAGTGGTGGAATAGACCGGTATAAAAGAGCAACAGGACTAGTCACATAATGAAGTTTTTGGGCCTGTGATTTAAGGTAAATAGAGGTCACGGCTAAGGTTAGCAGTTAGCATTAGCGGTCAGACTGCCCTTCCGCCCCCAGCCGCCCCCAGCCCTTCCCCGTCTCAGCAAGACCCAGGCAGCTGGAGCCGGCGTGACCCCAGCCGGTCGCCGTGGGATACACGGTGGAGCCAGCCTGGCTTGTTTGGAGCTGTTTATGGGCTTGAGGGAGGAAGTGCCGCGGGGGATTCCTGTTGGACCTGTCTTGTAGTTAATTTTACAGCCACTTTTTATTTACTGATAGTTACGCTGGGGCCTTGTCATTCACAGGAAAACAAGCGAGGGTTTCAGGGCTTGTTACCCACCTCAGCCCCAACCTCTATACCCCCCCCCCCCCCCAACCATAACCCCAACCCCACCCTGCCATGAGCACCACCACCACCACCACCACCGCCGCAACCCTTCCCCACTCCCAGCCAATCCCAGCTCTCTGGGCTGGCTACACTGAGGCTCCAGCGAGGCGGTATCATCACTCCAAATCAGCGTGTCTTGTCCCAGTGTGGTTCCCTGGGGGGGTAGTGGGGGGGAGAAGGGAGGGGGCACAGGAGACCCTCTTGTTTATTCCCCCTGTGATATGTTTAATTCCACAGAGGATGTTTTGATTTGCCACCAGGTCTGTTTTCCATTGGGGCTCCCAGAGACACGGGGATGGGGGGTGGGGGGGGGGGGAGAAGGGAGGACACGGAGAGGAGAGCTCGACCGCAGAGATCCCTCTTGTAAACCAAGAGATTGCCACTGCCGAGGGGAGAAAGTGCCGTCGTCTTCACAGCAAAGTGGCCGACGCACGCACGCACGCGCACACACGCACGCACACACACACACACACACACACACACACACACACACACACACACACACACACACACACACACACACACACACACACAGAGTCACTCGGAACAATGTGTGTTCCCTTTGCTAATAGGAAATAGGGATAATAAACAAACTGAGGTACATCTATCACTGGGCGCATGTGTGTGCACACACAGAAGATATGTTTTGTTGACTGTTGATGTGGCACATGTCAAGCTTCCCTGGCAAGGATTTCACGTGGCGTCAGCTGGTATCCCACAATGCGTTGCGAGCTCTGGCGCTGTGTTTATGTGCCAGGGGCATTCATGTGACAGATAAGGCAGGCAGGGCAAACACAGCCGCAGATACGCCGCTGATAGAGTGTTCCTGGGCTTCCGCTACGCAATGTTTACCATCTGATCAGGCAGGCAACGAGCTCCAAAGAGCTGTGTGTGTGTGTGTGTGTGTGTGTGTGTGTGTATGTGTGTGTGTGTGTGTGTGTGTGTGTGTGTGTGTGTGTGTGTGTGTGTGTTTGCATGGCCTTGGAAAGATGAGTGTGTCAAAGTATTTACATGGGACGCAGATTGAGTGTAAATGCAGTGTTTGTGTGCTCGGAAAAAGTGCATATGAGTGTTTTCATGTGTTTTGCAAGTGTATAGTATGAGTGTGTGTGTGAGTGTGTGCATATTGTAAAGGTTCATAAATGTACATTTATGAGGGCATGTGTACACCACGTACACATATACGCATGCAGTGTTTACATGTGAGTGTGTGTGAATGTGTGCATATACTGTATGTGGGAACACATGCAAGACTGTATTATTGTGTAGTGGTCAAAAAACGGACAACTACACAAAAACAAATGCACGCATCTGTGGCCTTGAATGAATCCAATCTAGAAATTAAGTTGTTGACATCTGGAAATTGGTGGATTTGTTGTGATCAATTTATTTTCCATGTTTACATTTCATAGGTTTATTCATCTGTCTGCAAAATGTAACAACAAAATACTTCATAATTCGCTGCACACATCATACTCACTCCACCATAGTACCAGTTTGGCCTCTTTCAACCCACCAGCCACCACCACCCTCTCCTATCACAACTGGGGGAGGGGAGGGGGGGGGGGGGGTACAGAGAAGTTCGAGAAAATCTAGACTGCAATTTTGTACCTACTTTCTTTATATTTACACTTCCTCCCATATCAAAATGTCTCCTAATTGCAGGGTGAGAGACCCAGCTGTTGCCCATGTGCATGGAACATTCTAGCGGACTGTGGAGCAATAACAACGCCAATAACAACGCCCTGACGAACGGCCAAGAGTAAACACTTGTCCGTGATGGCCACCGTGGCCTCTGCCGGGCGGGCATTGCATCATTTGTGTTGACCGGAGCAAGTTCACAAGGTCATTGGCCACATGCTGTCCTCGTGTGATAGCAGTCAAATAGGAGGCAAATTTGGGGCGGCAACAGTATTAAGCCTAAGTTCTAATCAGGGGAAGATGCTCTCACCACTAGACTGAAAAGCATCCTCAAAACGTCATGCTGGACATGTTATTTCGTCTCCTTCAGAACATGCTTCCCTTCCTTTTA
>NC_084998.1:24196771-24279271 GCF_963854185.1 Sardina pilchardus
TGATGCACAGTCAGATCAGCGTGGGGCTGATTGACTCACTGAAGACCCCATGGCGGAAAGCAGAAGTCATTCACATTTTCACAAACACACACACACCTGACAGGTTATGACAAATAGGTCACCTGTATTACATCAGACGGTGAAGACCGTTAGGAAGGAGCGAGTGGGAGATGGAGAGAAGCAGGGAGGAAGTGGAGGGGATGGAGAGGAGGAGGAGGGAGAGAGATTAAGAGAGGAGGGGAGAGGGAGGAGGGGGTGAGACACAGTGAAAGAGACAGAGAGAGTGAGTGAACGAGAGAGAGAGAGAGAGAGAGAAATATGAATAAAGAGCAGCCCCTCCCCCTCCCTGGTATGACTCAGCCTGATTCCCTTGATGCACTGCGGAAGCGTGACGTCTCTCCTGCCTCCCAGCATCCCCCACTCTTCCCATCGCCTGTGTGCGTGTGTGTGTGTGTGTGTACGTGTGTGTGTGTAATAAGTCTTCCCATGCTTGTGCTCACGAGCGTGTTTGTTTAGATTCTGATGCCATAGCAAGCGATTGAGTGTTCCACACGACCCCATTCACTCACCCATTCATTCATTAAACACTCTGATGTAGTCTGTGTGTGTGTGTGTGTGTGTGTGTGTGTGTGTGTGTAAGGGGGGATGGAGACAGACATAAAAAGGAGACTGAATGAGAGAGAGAGAGAGAGAGAGAGAGAGAGAGAGAGAGAGAGAGAGAGAGAGAGAGAGAGAGACTGTATACATACTGTTTCCCTCACACACAACAAAAAATGTGGAAAAGGAGGATAATGTGAAACGCTAAACGAGTAGAGGGGATAAAGGGAGCATGAGTGGGAGTGAAGATGTGTTGATCTCGGCGAGTTACCTACCTGTGCCCATCCACACTCCCCCACCCCCACCCCCACCCCCACCCCAGCCCCCCAACCTGAGGGTGACTCACTCACCCGCCTCAACACCAGCAAGTCCAATCCAATCACCATCCAGGCCACAGCCGCCGATCAATATGCAGGAGGCATGGAAGGTTAGGAAGGGGGCGTTTGCAGTTTCCAACCTACCTCACCCACGCAAAAGACAAGAATCACTCTCTTTCACACTTACTACACGCAAACAAACACGCACATACTACCATCAGAAGTCAACTGTAGGCCTACTGGTTGTTCACAGCTCTGATAACTTGTGTGTCGGCAGATGGTAAACCTGGAGTGGGTCTTGATTGTGTTCAAATGAGCCATGTTTGTTGAATAGAGGGCCTAGGAGCTAACCGCCTCAAGGTGGAGTGTAATGATCTTTTTGTGAACTTCTATGGTCATCTAGGTGTCCGTTCACTGTTGTCCATACACTGCCCTGTGGGAAACATAGTGGCTCGGGCCGACTCCCGAGTAGTAAACAATCCCGGCCACTCAACACAGTGCTTCAAGAGCACAGAAAGGAGAGGCATAATTTGATTGGCTGCTGATCACAAATGTCAACAACCTTTCACGTAATCGAATTGCAGACAACGTCTTTAAAAATAGAGGCTTGATAATGACAAACACACACACACAAACACACTCTCAAACGAAATTGGAAGAGTGACGCGGCGCCAAGGCCTTTAGGAAGAGAGGAAATAGATCCATGACTCACCTGTGCACACATGAAGCACAACACACATTCACTCCTCTCCACAGCTAACAAACTGGTCCAACCTGCTGTTGAGGTTTCAAAGTCAGAGACAGGAGGGAGAGGTTTAAAAACTTAAAATATGGGTGAACACAAACACATACACACAACAAAAGTGACAAGGAAGTGAAATCTTGTCATTCATCAGATGCTTATCTTTTAAAACAGATGAGGAAATGTTTTACATACTATGCTTCAGGTATATCATAAAGATATACTGTATTTTTTTTTCTTTCAATATACTGTATTTCTTTTAGCATCAAGGCTTATCAATTTAAAGGAGACTTAGAATGGAAACCATTTTTGTCTTGGTTTCCATGAATTGAAGAGCCATCATTAACATGGTTGTGCCCTCCTTTATATGAAAATCTTGAACTTGAACTAAAAATGGGCGATTTAGAACAAAGCCTACTTGTGATGAGATACCTATGAAACAAAGTTGAATATATACTATTTTAACATCAGAGAACACAGTGCTCATTCCATCCACTCTTTAATAGAAACTGAGAAGCTTGTTTTTTTGGGATAAATAAGATACTCAGACAGTATAGCACAAGAGGCTAGCAGGTAGTTACACTGTACGCAATGCTGTTTGCAACTGCTAGTCTGCAAATGTAGACATTCAATTCACATCCATGTAACTGTGTAACTGCTGTTAGCATTCAGCAGCACATTCATTTGAACTTCCGACTCCATGGGTGCATTTCAAGGAAATGGTTTACTGTAGGGAAATAGCTGGGTTACCTGGAACCTGGTACACTTTCTCATAGATGAGCTCTGTGGCTTCATTCACCTATGGCAACCTTGCTTACACAGGTTTCACAATGAACCACAATTGAGATACCACCATCTGGGAGAGAGAGTGGAATATCATCTGTGGTATCACAGTCTATCACCACCTGCACATCAAACCAATACAAAACACAGGGAGCAAGAAGATGACACACTCTCCAAAAGGTTGGCAACACAAGTGATCTTTAGTTGCATTGACATGGTATTTACAGTCGTCTACATGTGTGTATCCGTGCGCTCCTGCACGCCCAAGGCTCGGGGGGGGCCCTCCTCCGAGTTGGACCCTCCTCCGAGTTGGACCAGGGCAACAGAGGAGGAGGAGGACGAAGGAAAAATAAGAACTCACGACACAGTCACAGTAAAAAGCATGCTCAGTTCCACGGCCGCCGTGGCAGTTTGGGGATGCCCTCGGAGGCGTCTGTGCTGGAGGCTGGAGACGGGGGAACGAGACGAGTCGAGACGTCCGCTTCAGAGTGCCTTCGGGAGAGTTTGGCGAAGAAAAAGGTTATCCCTGCTCTCTCGGAGCATTATCGTACCCACAACTCTACTCCCTCCAGCCAAACTAAATTATCCTTTTTACTTTTTTAAAATGACTTGGCCAAATGTATACTCAAACTGCCTTGTACCTAACATTGAGCAAGCTTTGAGACTTGATTAAAGTACATTTCTAGAGAGGTGGAGGGGGCACGCAGCACTGTGCTTGCAAATACATGTTCGATCAAAGCTGTTTTTATTACATCAACCCTACCACTCAAACTCATCATGATATGAACTACTATAAAAACCTTGACAAGGCATGTACAACAACATAGCACTGACAAAAAAGCAATATAATGCAAATCACTTTAAAAACCTGGCAAAAAGCTTTTGTCTTATGTCAGTCACCTGTCCTAGTCCTTGGACTCCCTCCTACACCATCCAAAAAAGTCAAAGAGAAGATTGTTGAGCCCAGAAAGAGTAATCGATGGCAAACAAATGCGAAGCTCCATATGACATGAAGAATAAGTACAGAAGAATAGCCAATAGATGTCTCAATCACTTGCTTGGCATAGGTATACTTTCATACATGATTTCACTTGTGCTCTTTAAACAAGAGGGCGAATTCTTCCCAGTCATAGTAACCTCATTGCAAGTAACAGCTTCAGATGAGCAACTGAAAAAGTCATGTACAGAAAGGAGGAAAACAGCACGGTTAGACATTACAAATTTGTCTCATGTTGCCTCCAACAAAAACTCACTTTGATCCCACCTCCATGTTAACAGTGTACCACAATACACGTGGGGGGAAAACAAATAACCAAAACAATACTGCCCCCTAATGGCTAACTAGGGCAAAATGCATGCCAGGACTACAAACAGATCATATACATAAGGCATTATTTTCTTTTCATACTGATTTTTTTTAACCTCACAGACTTGATAGCAAATAGCACTTAATGTTAACAACTAATGATTGGATGAGTTACAGAGTTGTCAGCATTCACTGTACTGGTATACATCTAGAAACATAGAAAGAGAATCATTTTACTCCTGTGGAAACAGCAAGTTTCCAGAAAGAACATCTCCCTCCCTTCAGTAGGGATGGAGTTCTATCAGCAGATTACAGAGTTGGACTTGATTTGTTTTGTTTGTCACGTTTTTTTCTTCTTCTTTTCTTCCCCCCAGAAGTGTTTAAAAGCTGTTCTGAAGCATACAAGTCTCATTGAAGGCTGCCAGTAGCTTCGTGTTTCATGGCAACCTGCAGCTGCAAAAAACAACACAGAGCCTCAGAATACAGATTTAAGGACAGTGGATATGAACAAGAACTCAGAAGTTTGTCTCTTAACGCATATTATAAAAAAATACTTTGGCCAAACCATTCTAAGAACATAGCTTCTATGAGATACATTTTTTAAAATGTGATAGACAGGTGGCTTCTTTACCCTTAATAGATGAAAAGAACTCGAGTGCGGGGCAGGGGAGAGAAGGTGTCTGCCATTTTGCGGATTTTTGCGTAATTGATGAACCCTCTGAGGAAGAGCAGGAACCCTGTGGAGCAGATGTCAGAGGTTCCAGCAGATGTTTATTTGTGGTTGTCATTAGAGACAGTCAGGCAGAAGACAGTGCCAACTGACTTTTCAGTGTACTTGAGTGTACTGTAAACATCCTTCTGCTGTCTGGCCTGACAGAACAAAAACTAATTAGGACACATCTTAAAAAGAGGAAGTGGTAACAAGCTGCCCATACCAATATGGATCATGTTAATGTAGTCTAGATATAAATACCATCCTTTTCCATTACTGTTTCAATGTCAAACTCATTTTACACTCAAAGGCACCAAACCGGTATACTTCTGGGATAAACGATGACACATTTCCTAAAAGAAACAGGGCTTAAAGGGAAAAACAAACCAAAAAATCCTGAGTCTAAACATTTTTCAGCTGGGGATGCGTTGTGTGGTCGAACATAGGACTCACAAGCCTCCAGCCCCCTGGCATAGACAGGCAATCAATAGGCCCAGCGCTGTAAATATTACACTACTGTGCACATGCCATTATACATTTAAATGTTTCATTGTGCTACTCTGTATGGTTAAGCTATACTGCTTGCACGAGGAAAAAATCCCGAGCAGCTTTAAGCCATTGCTTCAATAACTTTTCTGAATGCAAGCAAACATTTTTTTTAATCAAATTTTACTGTTTGAATGTTAGCAACAAACAAGGGGCTACTTTAGCATGGGCCTAGGCTAAACAATACACATTAATTGGGCTACTGATGATGGCAAGAAGAATAATCACATTATGCTGAATTCTGGCTAAACAGTTCTCACAGGGATTACCAAGTATCAAGTTTTTTTTTATTTTTTAAAGGCAGTCGTTGGAATCCACTTTGTTGTAGACCAAATACTGCAGACTACGATTATCTGCAGCTCTGCAGGTTGCGGATTCACACAAAGACGTGCACACGCATTGAGCTCTACCAACTGTAGCCTATTTTGTGCCTCCACTTCTGGAGTCATAAACATGAACATAACATAAACTAGTAGCCAACTATGATATCTTGATAGAAATTTCTGTGTTTTCATTATCCAACTGTTAATCTGTAAAGTGTGCAAGTTATCAGGTCAAAACTGGGGTACCCATCTGAATTGCTTCTGAAAGGCTCCTCATCAATCTGTGCATAGTATTTGCCATCTGGAATGGGCCTAGTCCAGCTATTGAATGGCAGATTTAGCAATGGACATAAAGGAATCTGTAAGTCCCATCGCGGTGTTTCAGACATACCTCCACACAGTGGGCTAAAACACAGCCATGTGTATCAGAGATGCTGAGGACTGTGACTATGAGCCAATATCTGAAATTATTTTTCATTTTATCCACAGAGATCTCTGAGGCATTCTGATAGCCACGTCTTTAAGCTTTATACGCATGAGAGTTGTCCTTCATCAGTTCAGTTCTACTCACCAAGAACCAGGAACACCCACCACAGCCAGTACTGGCCATCAAAGTAGCCGGGGAAATACGCTGAGAACTGAAGAACAGAAATAGAAAAGGATGAGACAAAGGAAGAAATTAGAATAAACAACAAAAAACATGAAGTAGACACCAAGTACTACCGTGGTCACTACGGTCAGCAGAAAGCTTCTTAGGGTCACATGACAACTCATGACATGGCACTCTTGTTTCGGCACTTCTCTCCTCTCTCAGGAAACCTTTACTGCAGACTATGTCACTTTTTGTGCTCACCACACAGATAAATCACATGTGGTGGTATGACCACGAGCTCCAAGCATCTGAACTTAACGCACCGTTCCCCACTGGCCACACAGACATTTTCTGCTCTATATGTACATCAGTGCATATGTAGGGTTGGGTATCGAGAATCGAGAATCGATGGGAACCGGGACTAGCTTTCCAATTCTCCCGGAATCGTTCAAAAGTTTAAATTTCAATTCCTAGTATCGATTCCCAGTCCGCGAACCGGAGGAAGAAGCCGCTAAACACCGAAGACGAAGAAGGTGTTTGCATAACCGAGCTGAGGCAACAAGACGACAGTTCATAGATTTGATATTTATATTGTAGTTGAAAACAGCCCTGTGAGAAATGAATAGGAAAGTTCATAAAAAGTAAAAAGTTCATAGAATTAAAATTGTTGTTTTTTTGACCCTGCCTCTTACAAGAATCGGAATCGAGAATCGTTAGGAACCGGAATCGAAACAAGGAATCGAAATCGGAATCGGAATCGTTCAAATTCAAACGATACCCAACCCTATGCATATGACTCAGTCTTCAAGTGGTGGGACAACCAGAGCGTGCTATGGAGGGAAACCAGGCTAGGCCAGTCTTACCCTGACGATCAGAATCCATTTGATGAGCGAGAGGCCAAACCCAGAGATGGCGCCGTAGCGGCCCGCGGCCGAGGTGGTGAGGCAGAAGGAGAGGAAGAAGCCGATCCAGTTGAAGAGGAATGCCACTGAAACGTCAAACCCAAGCACACGGAGTGTGAGAGACACACACACACAGACACAGACGTGATGCACACAAATACACAAGAAAGAAGCCTTGAAGGGATGTCAGACAGTCTCAATTGCTGTATAAATGGCCACGTTTAAGCAACGGCATTTTTACAGGTTTACAGGCGTTGCTAATAATCGTTTACAAAAGCCAGTTTCGGTTTCGAAACAAACGTCGTCTCCTCTTGTTGATTGGCCTGCTATCCTGGTGGCTGAGGGAAATGTATAATCTCAGTGAAATGCAAATGAGCAGAGATACTCGGCGGGCGGGGCCAGGCTAGAGCAAACTGGTCCTGTCGTCTGAAATTGAGAGATTCAGGTCTGGACTCATAGAGGGCCACTTAGAACAGTCCACCTCTTGTCCCTAAACCATTTTTACCAACAAATCTGTCTAGGCCATTTTAGAATATCTATGTAAACTACACAACACTTTCCACTCATACATACCAAAAGGTATCTGACGACACATGGTAAAATGCTTTGAATTTCATCACTTTTAAAGGAAGAACTGAAGCATTCAAATCCAGCCACATCTTTACACACTCTAAACACACACTTACTGAAGAAGGTCAGCATGAAGATGCCATCATTCCCTATCCGCAACTGGTCAGCGTCATCAAAATCATCCCTGGTCACAAACTCATCATCCTGCCAACAGACAACACAGGACACCAAGAGGTTACACACTGCAACAAACTGAACGGTGATCATAGAAAGTCATCTCAAGGTTTACTGAAAGGATGCAATGCATATAAGATTACACAAACCAACAAATATTCAGTCACTCCAGCAATGTCTTTGCCTTGGGATAACATGTTTTTTTTAACAATGCAATGCAAACATACTGTAAGGTTTCAGTTGAGACAATCTGTTTTATAGCCTGCTAGTTAAAACATCTCTCTTAGTTAGAAGTCTCTCAGCAGCAGCAGCAGTAGGGGCTGACTCCGCAGGCACCAGTCTCACACAGGTCACACACCACCACTCAGGTACTGTACCTCCAGTGCACTGCGCGTTACGTCATCGAAAGTGGTCAGCCGCTCCCGGCTCTGAGCGTGAGCAATGCGAGGCAAAGAAACAGACCAGTGTAAAACACAGGGCAGGCAAAAGAGAGTGAGAGAGTGAGAGAACAGAGAGAGAGAAGAGGAAGAAAAAGAGTAGGGAGAGGAAGAGAAGAAGAGAAGAAACATATTGTGCACAAAATACCTCACACACACACAGATGTAGAGGCCCTGTGGAACAGTCTTCTGACCCATGTCTCTCAAGACAACATAATTTGGCCTTACCAAGGAAAACGAATGGACTGGGAGTAGGTTATGTGGAGACTGAGAGTGACAGGTTGACCACCTGTTGGAATGCTACTCTGTGATGCTCAACGTATGTGTGGTGACAAAAATTATTGGAACGACCTCAGTTTAAATAACTGAAAAATGGAGACACTATTTGGTTAATAAGTGAGGATGAAATAATGGGATATGGGTTAATACATCTCTTTCCGGGTCCAACGGCTTACAGACTCACTTGTTTTTCTCAATAGACAGTAAAATAATCTATTCTGAGTATCTTTTAAGAAAATTGTCATCTTACTTGATACCTCAACCTAATCAAATCCTATTTTTCGCGGAATCCTTGATGTTACCCTTGAATACATAATCTGGCTGCACAGCTACAGTAATTACTCTGTTAAAGTTTGGCCATTTTGTTTTACAATCGCTAAAACGAAGGTGATGATGACAAAGTTACAAAAAACGTCTGGATGGGCTATAAGCGTCTTTTCACGAAAAAATCTGTTGGGCTTGTGACATCGGACTTAAGAACCGAATTTTGCTTTAGCGCGTCCACAGAGTTTAAGTCAAAGGCACGCCCAGAGAATTCAGGCCGGCGCCCACCGGACACGTACGCGGCGCGGCGCAACGTGACGTGACATGAAAAAAAAATAGAATTCCATAGTTTTTAACGGCAAAGCCCACTAGAAACGTCTGCCGTGCGGCAGCCACTCAGGGTTAGAAAACTGTTCTGAAATCCTGCGCGTCAAGCCCGCAGTGTGGGTCCAGTGGGCACTGGCCTTTACAGAATAGTTAATGATATTGTAGTTCAGCGGAAAGATTAGTATGCTAGCAGCAATCAATGCACTCGCATTGACAAAGCATTATGCAATACCAAGCAATATGTGCTTGAGAAGCGTTGTCGTGTCAAAGAGTCTACATACTAGTCTACATTAACAATGAACAAAAACTCACACAAGCATGCAGGTGCACCCACACACACAGGCCTACAAACACAGCGAGAAGGGAACTCCACACAACAGCCATTTTATCACACATGACGAATCTTCAGCATCTTTGAAACTTTGATTTTCGAGTCTATTAGTGATGCATCTGAGTGTGTCAGGTGCTTTGATGTTGGGTGGACTTCCCTGTTGAGGTGGTGGCACTAGACAAGCGAAGAAAGGACTTAAGTAGGGGTTCAACTCACTCTGTCTGCAACCAAGGGGATGGTGGCTTCGGCCTTGAGCCGCTCCGCCTCATCATAGGATGGCAGTGTCGTGGCCACGTTGTAGGATGGAGGCTTGGGGAATGGCCCATCTTCTTTGTAATCAAAATAGGCTGAGAAAAGGAAGAACAGATTTAAACGGTGACTTCAGCTGTTTTATGGCACAGTGGCTTGCCAGTAATACATAAGCACATTGGTCTCAAAGGCCTATTTTTGACATCCACACCAGCATCCATTCCTTCATGTCTCATTGTAGGTCAGCAACACCAGACATGCAACTGAAGCATGGATGCGTGCCTATATGTGGCAACAATTAGCTTCCACTATAATCAATGGAACTGGCTACACCCGACAAACAGTCGTGTGTATATACGTCACAAACATTAGAAAACAAAAACAGATTGCTCTCCATTTCTCTCTTTTTTTTGTGAGGCACTTGCACACCATGTTTACTCAGGCTTCAGTTGCACCTACAGTGTAGCCCTGGGGCAAGAAGCACAAAACCAGAAGTGCCACTGTGCCAGTCAAGCTTATTTCTCACATGGCTGTAGTGCTTACACTATTGACGACAGATTAAACAACTACTTGTCTAAGGATGGGAGTTACGGCTGTGTTTGCTATATGATAGCTTTGCATGCACACAGACTGCAAAGCACAGGGACAGAGAGATGTCTGTTGTGTATCTCCAATGAGTCTTAGGACAACGTTTGACCAAACTTAAGTGTGGTCTTGAAGTAATATGACAGAGGGGTCTGGCATTTTCACCATGTCAGCACCTAACTTACTTACCTGCACTGTCTGCAGCTATACTGCTGTATGGAGGAGGAGCATCAGCGGCAACCTGTGGCGCATCCTCTGGTTCTTCCTCATTGGGCAGCTGGAAAACCAATCAGATTCAGGGGCTGTTAAAGCAGTTCCAACATTCCATCTCCCCTTCTTTATCCTTCATAGAGTCACAGAATTGCATGTGCTTCCAAGTTACCATATGCCTGCTAATACCTACAATGTACAACATACATTTAAACTTCTCTGAAGCAATTGCCCAAACTCTCCACCAACAAAGCATTTTGGTCTGACGACAGAGACTAAGGAGAAAGAGCATACTCAGTTTCATAGAGTTGGTCAAACAGTGGTGGAATTTGAAGTTGAGGAGTGACATTTACTACTAAACTTTTGACCTGAACCAACCTAAATGTTGATGGTCAATTCAAACAAAATCTTCCCTGAAATATTCAGAGCCATACTGTACATGTCACAGGTCTCCTACACCAGAAGTTGATGAGTGAAGTACAGCTAAATCTAACAAAATATGCTAATGTTAATGCAATATTGCAATGCTGATGTTGAATGTTAACTGCTAACTGGTAAGTTCTACATTGTTTTAGGTTTCTCTGTCAACCAGTTCCACACCTGCAAAAAGCAATCCAATGGTAAGTGGTTGCTAAATGTCTTTTCCTCACCCTGTCTGACAGGTCTAAATTCCTAACTTGTTTGAACTGACAAAGAATTGATTGGTTGATTGACTGATTCAAGTGCAATTTCAAAATGAAGTATTGCTTCCATTTTTCCAGAACTCTTCACACTTTCCTTGTATCTGATATCTGACTATTACCATTAGTCTAGGGCATAGAACCCTAGATACAGGGTCTACTTTAGGGCTAATGAGCAAACACTTCTACTCCTAAAATGTTTCAGTTGGACCTCCAAAGATAAAGACTGACTCAATGGTACATTTAAAGAACATACTGGTGTGTACATAGATGTAAAGTTTGAGAATAACTAGTCTACCAGTCTAACAATAAATCAAGAATGGCAAGTTCTTTACTGAACGTATCAAACATGAATGGCAAGACAATGTATTCGGCTGACGTTAATCAATATGACCCTAGTATAAAACACAGATGTTCGCATAATCCATAAACTAAACGTTAGTTGATCACTGAATTCCTAGGTGCAGAAGAAGTTGCATTGCCTCATTATCAAAACAATACAAGACAAATCCTACGTAATTCTCAGGTCAACTGTTGAGGTTGACAGTGGCAGTCTTCAAAATCTAACAGATCATGCTAACAGTAACTGCAACGACCTAACTTTAACAGTAATATAAACTTTATCCAACTGTAATGTTCAACGGTTATGAACTCCAAAGAGTGACTAAGTGTCACTATGACCGAGGTAAACTTAGGAAGGGGAGCCATCATCTTTTTTTCAGCAAAAGAACACTTAGGTCTAAGCTGACGCTTTGAAAATGTAATTCACGTTAACATATCATCAGTAGCAGTTAACGAGTTAGCTGTGTGTCACCTTCGTTGACAGCCAAGACTACAATACACGGCTAAAAACGACAGCGCCTACAAGTTATTAATTATTAATCATAGTGAGTTCATTTATGTTCGCTATGGTTAACAGTTAACAAAAACCTTTGGACAGCTTTCAGGTAACGTGTTCAACTACTAGCTGGCGATATCTGTGTGGTTAGCTTAGCTATCAACATGGCTAACTAAGCTTAGTTCAGTTATTAATTAGCCAGTATGTCTTTTAAATCTGACGTGAGAAGATTGTCCCATATCCTATGTACAATCCATACATGTAACTAAACGTTAACTAACCGGATGTCTTTATAAGTAACGTTATCGCCAACTTCTAAACAGGAAAATTTAATCTAGCTGCTACGTAAAGTTAGCTTTTCCATTTAACTGAGCTAACGTTAGCTTGTAACCTCAGCTGTTAGCACTTAGCCAACCTTCGAATTCCAGATGAAATGATAACACTAGGTTTTTACTGTTGATTTTAGCAGCATTTACTGCACGTAGTTCATGTACATATCATAAGGTAGCCGATGAAACTATGCAATAACTATGCTAACACTCTTAAGTTAGCCCATGCTTGCCAAAACAATGAGGCCTAACGTTTCATATCATATCAGGAGCAGGAACAGTAACGTTAACACTCATCAGAAAAGACGAATGAACATCTCACTCTTTCCAGCGAGCGTAACATCGTTTTACCTGCTGGTATCTTCCACTTGACTCAGCCATCGTCAGATATGTTGGTTAATCGCCAGATTTCCTCTTGTACAATGAAAAACCCGACAGCGAAATCTTACATAAACTATATTAGGGACGACAAGAGGCTCACGTCCCACGACTGATCCTCCTACGCATTTGCTTCTGACTCTCTGTCTCCGCAAGTACAAGCAAAACAATCACCCCCTACAGGCGAGACTGCAGAACTACATGGTAGGCGGTCAATCCAGTTGTGCATGTCCATCCGATGGGTTTGCGGCCTACTGCATAGCCTGCTGCACAACTTAATCAACATTCACATTCCAAAAAGGTAAATACCAAAAATTGACCATGCACACACCCTGGGAAGATTCATTGCGTTTTTATTTTTTAATAAAAATACAAAAACAATGTTCTTAACACCTACCCATTAGTCTATGTCAAAGATGGCATCTAGACTGTCTGATATTTCAAAAGAATAGGGAACGTAGTTCCAATGTGCTTCTGGTTGTAATGATGGCAGACAATCTCTACCTCATAGAGACTGAAGGACACTTTTACACGTTCGTTAGGGGAGCTGAGGAAACACAGGGTATAAAGGGAAAATTCAAATTCTGGACTGACGCCAATGAAGATGCTGCCTTTAGGTTTGATGCCATTTTTCCAGCTGAACTGTAACGCCAAGATGTGCTTGTTCTCATCGGGCTGTAGTGAAAGAGAGGAGAGACAGAAGGGATGTGACATTAGACAACACCTATTTTTATTTGTATTTTTTTTCTAATATTTCTATTATTTTTTCAGTAATGATGGAGAGGACGAAATGAGATACACAAACAGGTGACATTATGAAGGTATAGGTATTCAAACAAGGAGAGAGAGAGAGAGAGAGAGAGAGAGAGAGAGAGAGAGAGAGAGAATAAAGAGAGAAAATCTTACTTGAGGAGAATGTGCATTCACACTGTAGCCTTTGTAGTCAATGTGCCCAAGCTTCTCCTGCAAATACAGCTGAATCCAGTTATGAAATCCAATGACTGTGCGTCCACCACGAGTCTCACCGACAAACACATGCTCAAATCCTGAGGAGTCTGGCCTGGGGCAATAAAGGCAAAATAAAATTCCATGACAATAAGTCTAGAGTGAACAGCTCCTCAACACTATAATTCAACTCTGAAATGTTCTAGGACTGTGAATATGAATGAAGGTTAATAACTATGAGCTTATAATGACGATCAGAGTAGAACTTTGAAGTCGAACTCTGAACTACAAGACGTGCTATCAAAGATTTTAGAATACTGATTGCTCAGTTCTCCCTGCAATAGAAAGTGCTAGAAAGATATTCTCCATATACCTATGTTAATCCTCCCACCACAATTGCCCAAACTCTCCACCAACAAAGCATTTTGGTCTGACGACAGAGACTAAGGAGAAAGAGCATACTCAGTTTCATAGAGTTGGTCAAACAGTGGTGGAATTTGAAGTTGAGGAGTGACATTTACTATGTTGATATGTTGTATGTTGTATATATGACATATACCTATGTTAATCCTCCCACCACCTGCATTCATATGTTTAACTGGCACCCTGAAGGCACATTCCTTAACTCTTCAGCCTCCAACAATTCACCTGAAGCATATTTTGAAGAATATTTTTTTTCTGGTACATAACTAGTCAATACTGTAGTAAAGTAAGTCTGGCATGCAAACCAACCTGCTGGAGCCTCTCCTTGCATAGAGCTCAAACCAGATCCGATACAACTGCTGCTTGAATGCTGTCGGGTCCGAAGGGGACAGGTTCTTTTCCACAAGGTACTTATGAGCAATCTAGAACCATAACAACAAAAGTGAATATACTGTACATGGTTGAATAATATCATACTTGGGCTATATGTCTAATACCTATATGCATAATAAAATTCCAAGTTTTGTGCTTTGGCTAAAACACTGAAAGAGTTGTGGATTGTTTAATGTACATTTATACAGTATATTTGACATGAGTATTCTATTAATGTGCTTCTTTTACATATAGTTTATATCCACACACATCTTAGAATTAGGGTTATGCGTGTCCTGAGTTTATGTGTGTCTCAAAGTGTCACTAACACTTTCCAATCACCTGTTCTATACCAGCAAGAATGCATTGATAAATGTGGCCTTTGAAATGCTGCTGTCTCAGTGTGGTCCATGTAAAGCCATTCTTACACCAGAGGACTTTGACAAGATTTGGGAAATTATCTTGAAAAGCGTAGTCTTTTGAATATATATTGAATAAAGCAACCTTTCCAAAATCTCGTCCAAGTCTTCGTTCTGAGGTAGGTAAATATTTATGTGAAGCCATACTATCTCCCTTGTGCACACCATAGTCAAATATTCTGACAGTCTCCAATTACCTGTATAGAAAATCACCACCAAGCCAAATAAATATGGAAGCTGACCCTTTAATGGCTTCTCTCAATTTATTTAGTAATGAAAATTGAGTTTTTTTAAATTCCATAATTTTGTAGTACTGTTTAACCACACTAACAGTGCACTTTAAAATCTGATACATATTCCTACATGCCCTCTATTAACTTTTGTGAAAAACTCTCTTTTTGGCTTTGAACATCTATATGATTTCCTTAAGTTTAAGGTTCTGAGCTTTGGTATAATGTCTTTAAACACTGTAGCCTGTAAACACTATACGTTTACGTTGATCACCCCAAAGTCATTCTTTCATTTAGCATTCAAGAGAATTGGAAACTGCTGGCCCTCATACTACTTTCCAAACCAAGGGCCCATGTGCATTGCATAAAGAGTAATTGGTAATGATGACAATGTTTAGCAAGCAGATTTGTTTCTATTTAGCCGTCTCAATGAACTAGAGAAAACAAATTCCATTAGAATGAAACAATGGAAGCAAGCTAGCAATGTTTTGTCGTCTACATTCATTGTGCTTTAGTGATCCATCCACAAACATCTGGAGAGGAATGCAGACTGTGGGGCCTAATAAATGTTTGGTTTGCAATAAGAGTACCAAGGTCAACAACAAAAAAGGAATAGTAGGAAACAGTGTCAAACAGACCATGCAAACAGTCGTTTAATGTTTCGGAAGTAGGTGTTAATCTCTTTTTGACAAAAAAATGTACGATGGCCCAATCTTTGTTTCAAGCACAATAGGGGAACCCATTGGATCCAGCATTGGATATGGTATTTTAGCCTATATGTGCCATAGATAAGGCTATTACCTTCATGGTGGGCGTCTTTATAATGGAATCTAGGAATTTGTGATTTTCGGCCTCCTCCTCTGGGGTAACAATCTCTGGTTCTCCAGTATCGCTCACGTAGTTATCCAACAACGAGATGAAAGCTGTTAAGACACAACGCAAACTCAGACTAGAGAACAGTCAGACATGCTCAATCTGTTGCATCATGGACCAGAAATGACATAGTCAAACTTCTGTTAGGCAGCAGTTGTATATACTGTATATACAGTAACTAAGATGGCCATACAGTATAGTGCCATAAATAATGTTGCCACATTCTTTTATATACACAATTGAAGAACATGTACATTTAAAGACAAAAGGTACAGAAGAAGACACTTATCTAAATAATATGGTACTCAGGTCAGTCCAACTACATAACATGGTTTCCATGTCAGATTTGGCAGACTAGGATTTACTTTTATTCTCTCCTCAACAAAGAATATATATAACAATGAGAGAGAAAGAATGAACATCTGATGAGAAAGAAAACCCTTGATTGTTCCCACTCTACTCTGCTCAGCACGAACAGCCTTAACAATTACACTGAGGCAATGCAGTATGTGCAGCCATTGTTTTCCCAATGATATACCTGCACTGGAGGTTGGTTTGTGAATCCCTCAGAACAGAATTTTGACTGGAGGGATCAAATTAAACAGTTGTTTCACACGCTGAACTCCTACCCATGAAGGTCTCCTTTTTGAAAATGCTTTCATCAACAAATGAGAACAAAGGTAACCCAATCCCATCTTGGTCGTCATTCATAGACGCAACATATCCCGCTTTTCCCTGCAGAAGAACACAAGAGTTGAAATTCTGGTTAGTCTTATCCGGTATGGTCTGATGAAGAGCCGAGGTGCTCGAAACATCACTGGGGATTGAACTCCAATAAATCAAAGCAAGCTGAGAGTAAGTGTCCAGAACTTTTTTTTTTACATTAGTTATCCAGTATGCCCACCACCTTGTTTCACAATGTCATACAATCTAGTATTGCTCATCACCTCAAAGTTCTGTAAGATTTTACAAATCATTTCAAAACAAAACCACGCTAAGAACCATGGTCCTAGCACATAGGTTATTTGTTGGATTGTGTGCATGCGTGTCTGCGTCTGGGACATGGCAACAAAGAATGGATGGTTCTGATGCTTCCAGTGGCTATGCTAAGCAAAAGACTGAAACTGGATCAATGTTGACCTCTGACTTTTTGTTCAGCGAACAAACAAACAGACCGACACTGCTGCATTCATCACACAGGTATACACAGCCTAGAGTGTCCGCTTGCCAAATAATGGACACAGTGGTTGAACCATAACATCCAAATAAATCCAAAATAGGTACCGAACCTGCAGTGAGATGCGGTAGTCGGTCCCTGGTTTTAACCGATTGACGTCGTTATCCCAGAGCTCCTGCGCCATGGCAGACAGCTCCCTGTCGCCCTCAATCATGAGGGAACACTGAGGCTCGGGCTCCAGTGTAACGGTTCCTTGAAGTGAGAGTAGGGAAACACGTTCAGCTCCAAAGGCCTGGTAGTGTTGATCTGGTTTGTTGTAAGAGATCTCTCAATAAATAAGTAAACACTGCCAATTAAAGAGGGTCACCCACAAATTATTTGAGATGTACTGTACCACTGAATCTATGTACAGCCACAGGGCATCTAAGCACCTGAATCAGCAGGTAGATAACATAACAGATCCTCCAGCTTCCAATTTTAAGGACACATCAGATATGAAGAACAATTCTTAACAAAAAAAGCAGTAATTCCCCAAGTGCCACTACATAACATAGTGCTTTCATAATACAAAAAAAAAAAACATTACTGCAGTAGTCGAGACACACTAAGAAATGTACCACTAACATAGTCGTAGTTGAAATTACCTTTGGTCTCTAGTTGTAGAAGGTCAAAACTGAGGTAGCACACACCTGCACTGTCTTGGTTGACTGTTGGCAGTATCTCAAGGGAAAACAGTTACATTTGCTGGCGTAGTATTGTATGGGGGGGGGAAAGACACCGAGTGTGGCTGGCTGTTCTACCCAATGAGGACAGGCTGTTCTAAAGGGTTGTTCGGTGTCAGCAACTCTAGCCAAAGGGATTAAAATGGGTTGAAGTGCTTTTGACTCTAACGCTACAATGCAAACTCTGTCTTTGTCTCTCTCAGGGGGGTATTGTTCATTTGCAGGCACAGTGTTCATTTGCACCTCCCAAACTCTGCCCCCAACTCTGCCCTGTCCGAGCACACCACAGACTCGGCCCCCGATGTCACACCGGTCGTATTTCATTAAAAATGTAGGCCGAACTTACCTACATCATCGCAGGACACCGAGAAAGGTCTGTATGATGAGTGGAATTGGGAGCTGAATGATTCATAAAAGGCTTGTAAAACATGCAACAACTACCTGTCAATACAAGCAGACTTTGTGAAACCAGACCATCAGCAAACATTACATATAGCGATAACAGACTGAATCTTCCTTGATTTTCCCTTACCAAAAAAAAAGACAGAATTTCCATGACATGAATGGTTCAATATACCGACCAACAATTTCAGAGTAGCTGCGTAGCGTTCAAGAATCTTGCATGGAATAAATGGGCATTGAATAAACAAGGTTAGGCTAACCACAGCCACTTAAGCAAGCACTAAAGCTAATAATGAGATACACATGAATGCTGCATGGAAATATTTACTGAGTAATTCTGAAACAATTCTGGTCTGGAATAGACTTCATCCAATTTCCATGATATTTCAGAAATTCCATAACCCGTAGCCTTTTTACTTTCAATCACACACACTGTAACAAACAGCATGTGCCTGTATGAAACAACAATGAATAAATGCAAATGACACAGACATTTCTAACATTTCATTTGGATTTACTTCATGTTTGAAGCACAACATCCCTGAAAATACAGAAACATATATTTGCATATAGCTCATTGAAAGGATAACTCATGAAGCAATCACGCATGTATGACCAAAATCATTATTCCCTTCGTTCTTGATCACATGATAACTTTTTGGAAAAAATAAAATATGTTGACCCAAATCAGATATTGATTGTGTTCTGAATCTGAACATTACCAATGCAGTCTGAACAGACAACTGGGTAACAGTATAGTCGGTCACAAAGCATGACATTCCGCCTTAACCACTATTATAAAACTTGATTTACTCCAAAGACATCCCTCAGCTTTAACATGATATTTTACCATTCATACCAAAAAAAACAAAAAAAAAACATACAGAAAATGAGGAGCAGCAACATAGTCTGGGAACACACCTGGATATTAGAGGGAAGAGTCTCACAAAGGTAACTAAAATAATCCTGGCTTGAACTCAAAGTCTTTTTCTTGTTCAACTCCATGTGAGCGATTTGCTTAGCTTGCTTTGTGAAACCCAACTCTGGCACACTGGGTAAAGTGCAGTTAGTGTATCCACAAAGAGTGAGGGACAGAGATCCTAAATCTCATCTTCGTCGATCCAAAAGCCTTCGTCTTGTGCGTCGTCCACATCCATTCCTTGAAACAGCCTGAAAGAAGAGGACCAGATCCAAGATCACGATTGGTTTTCTCCCCCAACAATTTATCAATCAACGTGTATCATGTAAAATGTGTGTGGCGGTCTGTAACTCACTGGTTGAAACAGGGTGAGGCGCGGTTGCTGAAGTGGGCATAGGGGTCCGCTCTGGGGAGCATATTCAGACAGATCCAGCAGAAGTATTGCTTGCAGCTGCTGCAAGTCATCTTGTTGCAGCCATCGACTTTCTGCAGAAAACCCCCAGAGGTCAATCCATTATACAAAACCGAAGTTAAACTGTTGCAGATCAGACAATAACAAACTGAAAACACACTGGGTGACTCTGGTGACTTCAGAATCTTCTGTATTGTGTTCTCTTTCTCTTTGAAAGTGCGCATGTGTGTGTGTGTGTGTGTGTGTGTGTGTGTGTGTGTGTAATGGCTAATTCTATGAAATGGTCACCTGTATGTTTGTGCCACAGAAAGGGCAGCCTTTACAGTTATCCTTCAGCCACTCGCTGCTGTAGGACTCCTCCACTATCCTCTGGATCACATGTTTCCCGTAGCGTTGCTCCATAAACGCCTTGCCGTCGGGGCTGGCACTGAGGTATTCATCACGCAAGGCTAACAGGTCCTCTGCAATCACACAAATATCAAAACATTCAACTCAGATCACACAATCTAGTGATTCACCTGTCTGGAATCTGATAGATGTTATGTATGTGGTTTTGTGTGAGGGCAAACCTGGACAAATCTGATCTAGAACTAGACAGGTTTTGGGGCTAAAATCCAGACCTGCCAGAGAGTGTTTCATCTTGCATCTTAAACTGCATTGTGGCTTTGATGTCTCTGTAAAGTGCTAGGACAGGCTGCTATGGATCTGCTTTAACTCATCTTCTATCGGGATACCCCTATGTAGCCCTACCTCATGCACAGAGGCACAGGATAAAAAGGGAACTTAGGTAAACAAGCTGCTGCGTATATGCTGACTATAGTATGGCTAGAGCGCTGGGATCGGTCCTCACCGATCTTAGCTTCACAGGCAGACACGCCGTGGTAGCCCCTGTTGCACACGTGGCAGAAGGCAAACTTGCAGGCCGGGCAGATGGCCAACTTGGTCTCCGGCTCCAGCATCACTGCTACTCGGCACGCCGAGCGAGGGCAGTACACGACATCTGGCATTCCGTCGAGGCTGGACTGCAGGAGGAGGCGGTCGTAGCGGGCAAACTCGGCCTCTCCGACCAGCTTTTTCACCTGCAGAGGAGACGCAGATCCATAACACAGCACACATACTAAAGAGTGGCAACAAAAGGAGTAAAGATACAGGCAGGCCACACTGATTTGGTAGTGCCACACACAAATCAAATTGTGTGCACACCCTAAGAGTGCATTCAGTGAAAGTGGAAACTCCTCCAGGTGAACTAGCATCACACAGGTTTCACACAGGTTACAAACACACACACACACACACACACACACACAAACACACACAATACATACATTGCACAATACACAAATACACAAATCCCTGCTTTTTTTAAGCAAGGGACAAAGTTCAAAAGGCAACACAGAACAGGTTGTCACCCCAGGAGACCTGCTGGCCATTCAGACTTTTGTTCAAGCCCTAAACACACACGGCTATCTCAGAACAGAATCGGAACAAAATCAAAGGGTGATAGGTCAGATTTAGTGACACAAGCTCTAGCTGCAGATTAGCTATTCGATGTCCACACCACAACTATCAGATCTTTTGTGTTGCATTATGTGCAGATACTCCAGAGGCAGAGGCATGGTATTAATTAAAAGCTTTGCACTTGAAAACAAAACAAAACAAAATTGCAGTTACACATGGAATATAAACGTAAACGTATCTGATACCTGTTCAGGCGTGGCGATAGAGGTACATTTGGGTTCAGGGCAGGAAAGGCACTGAACATTTCCGTCTCGAATCTGGATGGTGAAGTACTCAGCCATGCACTCATTGCAGTAGACGTGATTGCAAATCTTGAAGTATAGGCAATCTGCACCCAGTTTCTCCATGAAACAAATGCCACAGTTCAACATCTTCAAATTGAACACCTTCTGCCACTGCTCTTCGTTGAAGTCGAGAAGCTGGGCAGCGAGGTCATGCTCATGGTCCAGGTCGACGATGGCGCGGGGGTCAAGACAGCCGTCTGGGGTGTCCTCTTGCGTGACGCCGTCCGGCTTGGTGCCTGACCCCGTGGCGCTGCTCTTGTGTTGAGTCTTGCCATGCGTGACCACCAGAAGGGGCGACTGGATCTCCAGGAAGCCCAGCGCCTCCTCCTTCAGGAACTGGATCCAAGTGAAGAGGACGACGCAGCCCTCGTTCTCCTCCCACAACTCGTCCAAGCGCTTGCAAAGTGCTGACAGCTACGTGTGTTCAACAGAGAGTGAATGTTATGTTATGCTAAAGGAATGATGTTATGTTGAGTATAAAGACTATTTCTTGTGAGCTACATGGAACAACTGCAATATGCAACAACCTTGTGAACATTCCTGAAGATTCAATACAGTCAATACAGTCCACTTGCTCGTGGAACAATATTGTCACCTCACCTGGGTCCTTTGAAGCCATTTGGACCTCAGTGTAAAGATTGGTGGGGAAGATGATGGGTAATCCTCAGGTAGCTCAAATTTCAGTACAATAGGAGGTAAGAAAGAGACAGCATGTGTTTGCTCCACTCCTGTGAAAGGATTCAACATCTTTATGACATGTATAGTACTAATGAGTGTACGTGTATGCTGAGTATGTGCATGAAACGTCAGAATAGCAGCAGTCCGTTACCCTGGAAAACCAACTTGAAATCCGAAGGAAGATCCAGACACAAGTGTACTTCACCCTGATCATCAGATTCAACCCTGCGGAAAACGTCTTCGTCGTAAATACTTGCTAAAGCAAGCATTTCATTCTCCCTTTCTTCCCGAGCATCCGCCATTTGGACTACAAGTCAACACAGAACAGAAGTGTTTCCATAAAATAATGCATGATGTGCGTCCTCATCTGTAGATTAGTTTACATGCAACCTATGCAACTATTGCAAACTATGCACATGATAGATGACATCTTTCATGATATAACTTTGACGTCATCAATGACAGACAAATTATTAGACATTCTCTGGTTCTACTCAACTGTCTAGAAACGTTAGCTCTAGCTTAAAGTGAAGTACTGAAATATCACTGTGTAACGTTATTATTAGAGATACTGATTAGTTAAGTGTGGCTCAGGTAGATGATTTCAAATGTGGCAACAGCAATACAACGATAGCTTAACATGACGTAAGCTAGCACACACTTCTGTGGCATAATTTAGCATGGCTAACGACGATGCATAGCATGCTAGCTAGCTATGCAAGGCTATCCCAATTCAAATTGACTGATATCCAGCTGTATCAAAGAGTAGAAATAAGTATACGTCTTATTTCACTACTTGTGTCAATGTGCCTAGTAAATATACAGTTCGTTCAATCAAGTCAAGGTAACTTAACGTTACTTTGATAGCTATCTCAACTTAGCTAAAGGTGATCCCTCCCTAGTCAAATGTTAACTTAGCTATCATCAAAACACCCCATAGCATCAGGCAACACAGTGATCTATCTTTCAAAAGACAGACAAAACATATATTCGATTATTGTTGGTATCACACGGTCGCTTATTCCTAAGCATACATGTTAATAAGAGCTTAATTACCCTATAGTTGGCCCTCATATAGCGAAGCCGGTGGGACTGCTTCTCAGGGAAGGCAGCTGTTCATCCCGACCCTCGACCTGGTGTGACAGCATTACTCACACCGTGACGTAACGTTGCCACCTACTGGAGTTACTTAGTAGTAAACTCAAAATTAGATCAGGCCTGTTTCGTCATTACATCTTTGTATCTGACGTGTAAATATTTTTGTCTTGTCAAATAGTTATTCGACATTTGCATAGTGTAGGCATACTGTCATCTGACACTAGATCCCTGCTTTAATGTTTTCTCGATGCAATCATCTGAGATCCCTCTTTTCCAGAGTACTGCTAATAGACTAAAATAAGACTCACGCTGCCTCTTTACCAAGGGTACAGAAACGTATAGACCTACAACTACTACTGGAAAAGTTCAACTTGTCTTGACTTTCTTATCCAAATCAATCAAAGATTGAATAAGGAAAGGAAGAAGTCAGAATCTCTGAATATCCTGTCCTAAAAGGTATGGGTCGTTCCTCAGAAAGCAGAATTCAGGTTGCTATGTGACTGTACACCAAAAAAGGTGTCTTTTATTTGTTGAGCAGTGATACAGAGTAGAAAAAAAATGTCAAGTCCAGCCCTGGAGGTTGTTTTCCTTTACTTAACACTGAAATACTGCATAACAGTGACCAAGGTCTGCTTCAACATAGAGTGATTTGTTTATAAATGTGACACTAAAATACATATCTTACAACACTATAATTTAGACAAACAAGCTTGGCTTGCACATAACCTCACCATCTCATCACTGAAAATCTGTCATTAAAACTTTACCTAGCATCCCATATTTACATATAGTGTGTGGAGGCAGCTTGAGATCAGAAAACACAAGTCTTCATGTTGTGAACTCAATCTCCACATGTATGTACTATAATAGATACATTAGACAGTATCTTCATGATTATCTAGTGGGCTTATGACCATTTTGGAACATGGGGGTTGCAAGTATTCTAGAACTACACTGAGCCACAATTCTGCCAGCTGCTTTGCCAAGCAAGAAATATATCATGATTTTCTTCTTCTTTTTTTTTAAGGAATATGCATCTGTAAATCCACAGTTAAATTCAGCCCATTCTTATTTTTCTAGGATGAAAATGCAACAATTAGATGGGTGCAGGGATATTCTACAGGGATTTTCAAAACCAAACAGCTGAAATCAGCACTATTTTCTCATCTGGTGAAGCAGGGTCTTCACGTTCCCAAAAATGTCAAACACATAACCTTGACATTTTTTGGGATATACCTATGAGGGGATCAAAATAACTTAAACTGACATGAATATGTTTCTACATTCTACAACCCACTATGCCAAAAAAAATTCACCACATAATGATGACATAATTACATCCACTAAGCGTTCAGAAAATAGATGTTGTCTTTGCTGTTTGGTTTTAAACTTTGACCGAATATATTTGTCAAATAATTTTAATAGACAACAAAAACAAAAAAAGGGGGAAAAAAAGAAAAACAGTACAGTAGACAGACAGGTCTAGAATGCAAATTAGCCTAGAAATGCCCTAACGACCAGGGGGCACAGGAAGAACAGAAGAGTCCATCAGGTGTTGAAGCACAAACATAGACCTTGGCGAACCAGTGCTCACACGCAGGGCACCGTCAGGTTTAATCGAGGTCCATTTGGGGCTTGCTCTCCATGGACTCGGGCCCTGGCTGAGCGGCGCCGCCTTTCTGTGGACTTCCGGTCTGGGCCTCGCCGGCCTGCTGTCCGTTCACTGGGCCATTCTGCTCCGCCTTGTCGTCCTTGGGAAGCTCCACTTTGGGCTTGGGCTTGGTGACGATGGGGGAGCAGACATCCAACAGTTCCTGTGGGGATCGAAGCGGGAGGATAAAGGTGAAGAAGCAATACCAACCACATTGAAGATTCCATACATTCGTTAAGTGAGGGAGACAGAAACAACATACTACATCACACACATGCATCACACACATGCAGATTCACCGATTCTCAGTAACATTAATTGAATTGAATCACTGAATGACTTTATTGTTTATCTGCTATTCTCCCATTTAGTCATTATTTATTTTCAATAGCTTTGCCTATTTTGATATTGTTTATTGTTTATGTTGCTATTCTCTTTAGTCGAAACTATAGTCTGATCAACTGCTAAATCTAATTATTGTATTTTTTTGTTTGTATGTCGCTTTGGACAAAAGCATCTGCTACAGTAAGCAACGTAACCGTAACTGTAACCGTAACCGTAACATTAGCTATGTGTGTTCTGTTGTAACTATTACAGAATTATTAATTTTGTCCTGACCAATGCTTCGTGCTTTTTGATTTCTACCAAGAATTAGAGCACTGGAGACATGCCCTTTTCCTTCAATGATTTGCTTCAAGAGTGCATTATCTTCAATAGTGCAGCAGCAGCAGCAGCAGAGGCAGTACCTTTGTCTTGGCCTGGATCTCCTTCACCGTGACAACAGGCTTCTGGGTAAGACTGTGTTTGCTCTGCTGGTTCATTTTGCTGTTCATCCAGATCATGGTTTCATTCACCATCTTGTCCACCTTTGTGATGTCTGCCTCATCCAAGTGGTCGTACTTCTCATCCTGTGGTCCAACATTTACCAACATGTTAATCATCTGTTTATGGCTACAACGACCGACAAATGAATGTCTGACTGTTTGTATAAATGTACATTATGCATGTCTGCTGTATGTGTAATTACCTTCATTTTGTAAGCTTCCACAATTTTCATGTACTGCTGTAGTAGTTTCCCCAGTCTGTCAAATGATTTTGGTCTCTCTTCAGCCTCTTGGTAGCGCTCAACAATGGGCTGTCCAAATTTCTGAAGGGGACAACATTCAATTGAATCGCTTTGTTGACTTCGACCATCTTGTATCCTTAACAGGATGTGAACAATATCTACATTTTTACCTTTAATTCAGCCAGTTTGTCAATATACACTTGTTTCTGTTGGTCCTCACCATCCTCATACAACCAGTTTTCTGTGTCTTCAAGTTTTAAGGAAAAGGAGTCTCGTTCCTACATTCAAACACAGGGTTAAATTGGAAAGGAATCTTCATTATTTCAGTTAAAAACACTGTACTGCAAATGCATATGACAAAGGGAAGATTAAAACCAATGACATCAAAATCATAAATGTCACAGCACAGAGCAAAATTAGATCCCCTTCCCCCCACTCCCAAATCTGGAACATGAGGTTAAGTACAGTTTCAGGTTTTAGTCGCTGTAGTTATCTGGATTAACTCCATAATCCTACTTTGTTGAGTACCCCCTAACACAACACACACACACACACACACACACACACACACACACACACTGCAGCTTCATTTGCACAATGCAGTCTGTCTGACAACTGAACCCACCTCCTCGGTGACAAATTTCTCCAGTAATCCGTGCAGTTTGTCTCTCATCTCGTACACATACTCCTCCACAAAGTTCTTGGCGTCGTTTCGCTCCTTCTCCAGTTTGTCCTGCATGATCATCTTACCCTAGAAGAGCACAAACACATGTTTCACAACAAACCCATCTCAATATGCCAAACAAGTCTCATATTTAACTGAAAATATCAAAAGTAACACCCAGATCTTTAAATGAAGGTCTAGGACCGTATTCACAAAGAATTTGAAGGCTAAAAGTAGCTCCTATTTGGGGAATTTAGGAGAAACTCGTAAGAACAATGGGCATGCCACTCATAACCAAGAATTTCAACCCTAAAAGTAGCACCTAAGTCTTGGACCGCTTAAAAGTCGACAGGACTCCTAACTCACTAAGACCTATTCACAAACAATCCTAAGCCGCTTTTTGTGGCATTTCACGTTGCGATGTTTTGAAATGAGCATTCGGTGACAGGGGCTCTCAATTGCAAGGTAATAATTGCGCATTGTAAGTAAGGGACGCAATAACGCCACCAACAACAAAATACATCATTGCATGTAAACTAAATGTAATGTCTCATTGGAAATCAAATTACATTGTTTCTCCTCTTTGCAAATGTACGTGTTTTCATGCAGATTAATTAAAAAAAAAAAAAAAAAAAAAACTGATTCAATCCGCAATTTATTTCATTATTATATGCAACTAGGCTATTTGCTTTGTCTGACTCTTTACTCATTTAGGCTAGGCCTATTTATTCATCATCTTCCATCCTTAACAGTAGATATACTGTAGCACACGCATTCTCACCAGCTAAGACCTGTCACTTGTCACTTGTCATCGTAGGGGAGGTTTTTGCCATCATTCCCATGTTAAAATCATCAGCCAATCAAGGTGGTCACTTCAGTCAAGCTTGTGCATGAGTAATGACATCAACCATAGCAACGGAGCTCTTACTTTATCTCAGGAGTTGTCTTTCTTCCTAACTAAGAGTAGGTCTGAGAGGCTTTGTGAATAACTTTTAAGAGAAAACTCCTAGCTAAAATCTAGGAGTACTCCTAATGGTAAGATAAAATGTTTTGTGAATATGGGCTCAGAAAATCTTTCTTAAATGTCAATTCTCAGATTAAAGCAACTATGCAAGCTTTCCAGCAATCTAGAATTGCCGCTCTGTGGTTGCATGACTCTGCTACCCAGTCTAGATTCAATCTTCATATATTTTTGTGAGGTCAAACACACCTTTCCACCAAAGTCTAATCAGTTCATCTTTGTGTTCAAGTGAACATTTGTGCTAAATCTGAAAGAAGTTCCTTGAGGCATTCCTGATATACTGTATCATGTTTACAAGAATGTGAGACCTCACTATTTGGCTTTTTACTCCTAAATTCTAAACAGTTCATCTTCGAGTCAAAGTGATTATTTGTACTGCTGTTTGTAAGTTTTAAAATATTCCTTCAAGGCAATCTTGAAGAATTGTGTTAACAAGAATGGGATGAACGGATATATTATGAACATATGTACAGACAGATGGACAACCCAAAAACATAGAACCTACAGCCATGGCCGCTGCTGGCAGAAACTAAAAAGAAACTCTACCTCGTTCTCCACATATCCATTCAGCATGTCAGTTGACAGTTGCCAGTGTAGGCTGTTCTGTATGGGCAGGTCCACAGTTTTTGTCTTCACTTTGGCCTTCTTACTCGAGGGAGGCTGATCAGTCTTCTTCTCCTGCTTCCCTTCCTCTGACGTCTAAAATAAGACGACACGACCAGACAAACAGCATTCATAAAGTCGGTGCAGGCTTGCGCAGAAGATGACACAGACAGTCGGGATATCAGAGTAGTCTGGTGTTAGGTCAAATGTCAAAGGTCAAAGTGTCTGTCTGGGCTTACCTCCATGTCCTCAGAGTCTGATTTTTTATCCGCACTCTGGCCCTCTCCTTGAGCTTTCTGCTCTCCCTGGTCTACCTGCATCTTTGTCTAGAGGAACAGAGCGGAGATTACTCTCAGATCAGGGGCAGGACAAATAACATTTTCACAAATCAGCTGTGTGAGCCCAGTGCATACAATAGATACTGCAACTAGGGACCTCACTGTGAAACACAACGATCCATCATGAAGACCTAGAAAAAAGATGGCAGATCCCAAGTGTGATGGAGGAGAAAATCTGAAAACATGGCTTGACTATCAAGGAAAGTAGATGTCATTTTAACATAACATTAACATTAACATTAACATAACAGATGTTATTTTCAAACCCAGCCATCAAGGCTGAGAAGTCCTGTGGGAATGGCACAGGGAAAAAGAGCGCGACAGACAGAGACACTCACTTCCTCTTCCTTTGTGTTGGGATCCGTCTCCATTGGCTCATCTGCTTCTGTGGATTTGACCACCTCCACCAGCGAGGCGCTGGAGACGCTAAACATCCCGTGCACGTTCACTCGTACCTTCACCTTCACCTTGGCGTTCTCGCCAGATGCTTGTGGAACTACCTTCTGGACCATAAACTGGCCTGAGGGAAGATAGAAGGACAGATTGGACCAGGGGCGTTTTCAAGGGATGGGAGGTGTAAGTAACAATAACAGAAGGTGTATTGTAACAGTTTAAGAGGTATGAGCCCAATCCCAATGGGAAAGGGACTCAAGGATTTTGAAGTGCGCTCTTGCTAAATCTATGAAGTCTTAGGCCTGTCCCGCTGTCAAATTATCAAGAGCATGAGGGCTCTCAGATATTTTGAGTCTCTTCAGGACACTTGCTGTAAGTCCACATTCCGCAGAGTGCAGACTTTGCCTAAAGGAGTTACCCACAGTTCATAGTTTACATCATGATAGCAAACATGGCACTGGGTTACCAGGGGAAGCCCAGGACCATTAACAAGATCAATAAAATATATAAATAAAAAACGCTATTGCATGGTAGTTCACACTAGCATTTCTGAGTTGAGTACTAAACTGTGCTCATAGACAATGTTTATCAGTTTTCCTGAGCCCATATAATGATTTTCTTTGCAGAAACAGGTCTGGTTTTATTTCAGTGCCATCTGAGGTCCAAAAGATCACGGCCATCCAATATTGTTTTTAAGCTCTATCCCTGTTTGCAAAGATTTCTCTGGATTCTCTGACTATTTGAATGATAATGTGTACTGTAGAATGTAGAGGATGAAACCGCCAAATACTTTACAATTACATGTTAAGAGCTATTAACATGACATTGTTTCATCATTTAACAACATCAGATAGGGTTTTGACCCAGGTATCAGGTGTGTGTGTGTATGTGTGTGTGTGTGTGTGTGTGTGTGTGTGTGTGTGTGTGTGTGTGTGTGTGTGTGTGTGTGTGTGTGTGAGAGAGAGAGAGAGAGAGAGAGAGTTTGAATCTTTTCAGCAGTGAAGTCTTTTCTACATACCTATTGTTGGGTCTGGGTAGGGTAGCTCTTTAGGGTTATTGTAGTACGCCTCCAGGGAGAATGGGTCTCTGCGGTAAAATGTCAGCACTTTGGAGAAGGGTGCCGCATGGTTCTTGGGAAACACCTCACAGTCATTCGACCTGGGGAGAGGTTAATGATACGTGATGTTATTGAAAATCATTAAACACAAAGTGCACTCATGATGAATAGCTTTGTGTGTCTCAACGCAAACAGCAGCTAAAATGACTGGCATACATGCTAGTACTCATACACGCAAATATTGCTACTCATCAATCAGTCCCCTATGCATTAGCTGGCTCAGCTCCTTACCCAAGAGCTTCCTCTCCTCCGTCTGAGCTCCATTTGAGAGAGACGGGGAAGGGGACCACATCGGTGATGGAGAACTCCCGGACTTTGAAGGCCGGGGAAAGGATTGCACACTGGGGTGGTGGGATTGAGAACACTTTCATTAGATAGGTGTTGAAAAATAAACCTTCACTGAATCAGCAGAGGGCTTTAAAAGGCATTAAGGAAGGGATCATCAAAAGGGCAGGAAAGGAAAATGTAAAAGCAAGAGGGGAAAAATGTAACAACATGGTGTATTCAGCCTACAGAATACAGAACAAAATGGACAAATATATCCATTGAAATGCAAGATTATTTCATGCTTCAAAGTCTCTCTCTCTCTCTCTCTCTCTCTGTGTGTGGACCTAAATGTATTGGAGAGAGAGAAAGAAAGAGAGAGAGAGAGAGAGAGAGAGAGAGAGAGAGAGAGAGAGAGAGAGAGAAAGAGAGAGCGCAAGAGCGAGTAAATTTATGAGCAGGTCAGACCTGCAGTGCACAGCCTCTGGCCACGGCCTCGTCAGCATTGAGTGTCGTGCTCAGCTCCTTGCCAAAGAATTTGCTGATTCGCTCCTTGACTGCGGGCATCCTGGAGGCACCACCCACCAGCTCCACTGCGTAGATATCCTCCTTCTTCAGCTCTGGGGGAAATCAATGAGAGTGTGTAACTCTGGCTGCGTGTGTGAGTGTGTGTGTGTGTGTGTGTGTAAGTGTGAATATGGCTGGTTGAGCACATGGGGTGTGTGTGTGTGTGTGTGTGTGTGTGTGTGTGTATATGGCTGGTTGAGCACATGAGGTGTGTGTGTGTGTGTGTATGTGTAAAGAGGTCAGACTGCAGTCACGGCTGCCTGTGGCACGTGCTGGAGCCTGTGGCATGCTGCTCCCTGCGGTTTGCTACTTACTGGCCTGCTCCATGACGCTGCGCAGGGGACCCTCCACCTTGGCCAACAGCCCGGCGCTGAGCTCTTCAAACTGGCCCCTGGAACAACGGCGTCAGACACTATTATTACACACACACACACACACACACACACACACACACGGGGCACGCTTACGTTCTTACATACACAGACACACACGAACAGCTGCTGCTCTACAAACAACTCATTCAGACCCACTTATAATGACATGCTCACTAAGTACATATGTAGGGAAATTACACCCCCCCCCCGACCTCACACACACACACCCCTCTAATAGAAACAAGCTTTCTTAACAAGTCAGCTTCACTAAAAATAAAATGAAGATTTGTGTATATCAAAGTACCACAATAACAAAGAATCTGGCATGTTAAACTGGCAATAGTATCAAAGCTGGGATGAGGCTGTAGAATTCTGGGATGAGGCTGTAGAATAATTCCCTACGCAGGGGGGGGACATGAAAATGCATCCTCTACACTGCTTACTGTCAGGATTGCCGTGCAACCGACCTGTTAAGTTTGGAGGTGACGTCGATGCCATTCATGAAGCACTCGACGTTGAGGGGCAGGTCCGAGGCGTTGGCACTCATCAGCTTCTTCAGTTTCTCACTCTCCTGGGAGAGGCGCACCCTCGCACGGGGGTTCGACTGGACGTCCAGCTTGTACCTCTTGGAAAAATCCTCGCTGAAGTGCTTCACCAGAACGTCGTCAAAGTCTTTCCCTCCGAGGCCAGAGTCGAACGCAGATGCTAGAACCTATTGGGGTTGTAAATGCAAATGATGAACAAATCTCATTTCAATGCACCAAATATTACTCCTCTCCATCACCAAAATGACTATGGTAACAAGAGACTTTTGCATCACGGCCTATTACCTAAATGTTTTACACATTTCGTGCATTTGCTTTGCTCAATTGTGCATAACAACAACAAATACAACAGGTAATACATTATCAGTATCAAAAGTTCAAGTGCTTAGCTATCATATTTCTTTATTTTTCTCATTGTTCTTTTTCAAACCTTCATGCAGGCTATTCTTTAAGGTACGTATTATTTTTCAATACCTTCCCTGTATACCATTTGAAGAGGAGTAACCAAAGCGAGCAGCCTCACCTTGACCTTTCCTTTGTTGAAGGCACACACAGAGACCTGGAAGCCGCAGTGCCCCTGGTCCACAAACACCACTATCCGGGGCTTCTCCTCTGGGTTGGGCAGGTCTTGCTTGTAGATTCCATAGGCAAGTGCCACTGTTTAATCCGTAAGAGAAGACAATGACTCAGCAAATAAAATGTAAGTAAGTAAGTAAGTAATTTATTTATATAGCGCATTTAACGTGCACAGAGTGCAAGCCAAAGCGCTTTACACAAGACAGAACGGAGTGGCCGTGACAACAAGACATGAACCAACAAAAATGTGTACATAAGATGTGTTCATGTGTCAAGGAATAAGAGATGATGAGACAAGTACAGCTGAATATTTGGGTGGGTTGCTGTGGGTTTGTGGGCGAGGCCTGAGTGTGTTTACCTGCTGTCGTGTCATTAATTAGCCTGAGGCAGTTCAATCCAGCAATCTGTGATGCATCCATCAGTGATCTCCTCTCGGCATCCGTGAAATAGCTGGGAACCTGGCAATCACACACACAAGTTCACAGAGTGACTACTTCTTGACAACAAAACACTCTTTGATTCATTCGAAGGGCCTAGGGCCTTACTGCGCGAGAGTGAGAGCAGAGGATTACGTACAGAGATGACACAGTCCACCACAGGCTTCTTCATTGCAGCCTCAGCTGTCTCTTTCAGCTTGGTCAGAAGCATGCCGGAGAGCTGCTCAATGCTGAAGACTTTCTCCTCCTCCATATACATCACCTTTTAGGTTTGAATAAAAAAAAAAAACAGACAAGACAAACGCACAATGATTATGAGCTTCTTTTAATGCATTTTAATGTCTTATTATGTCTATTTCTTCCATAATTGTGTTCCTGATCACTTTGATCTGTTCACCTCAAAGCCCTTTGGTACATCCCCTGTCGTTTTTATTTACCAATGGTGACTTGGCAAAAAGATCTATTAAGCTATGAATTTGTACCTTCACAGTAGAGCAACTCAAGGCTCAATGAAGGGCTTTACATCTTAACTCACTCACATGACATTCCAGAACTTTCATCAGAGATTCTTGCTATTAACTTTTGTTCAGCGTTTATAGCAGATGTTATTGTTGTTGTAAGTAACTTACCTTAACACCAGTTGTGCCTTGGGGCATCTGAGCAAGTTCGTAGGCCAAGCCTGACTTGGCTGCCTGGATGAACGGGTCGGTGAAAGCTCGGCCATGGAATCTCTTGAATGCCTGGACCGTGTTTTTGCAGTTTGTGACCACCTGAAAGGGACGCAGTGTGTTACATGTTAACAACACTCTTCATAGCAATTATTCCTTTGTGAGGAAGAATCATTAGCCTACCCTTTTAATAAGTTGACCTGAGGCCACAATGACTCATCCAAGTCAACACTGTGATAATAACAAGTTGAGGCTTACTTGATTCTTGGCTGCAGTGCCTATTGAGCGATTATGTGGTCCAAAGGAAACATACGAGCTGCAAAAAAAAAAAAAAAGAAAAAAAAAGAAAAGAAACAAACAAATACATGTTGAAAACAACACAATGCAACAATGCACAAATACACAGTGAACATACAAGGCAGAAGCCTTGTCTTCATCAGTGGAGGAGAATATCACTGTAATTATTAATATCCTGATTATTATTATTATTATTATTATTATATGAATGCACTCATTTAGGCTACACATGAAAGTGGAATTCTGTGCTATCCTAAAACAATCAACAATACAGTAGTTTCAGGCAGTATTAAAACAGCTTGTTTGAACTGAATCTACTTAAGTAATAAGACTGCAATGCAGACTAACTGTAAAACTGGTAGAGCACACTGCAGTATAAAATGGCACTATACGGTCATCAGTCTATGGTGTTTTAGACGTTCACCTGTTACAACTGTCAAAGCAGCAGTGGTGCAATTTGACAAGTGAACAAGTCCGTTTGCTCGTGCCAATTAGTGTGTGTCTCATGTTAATGTTATGTGAGTGTCTGAAACATTTTGTTAAAGTTCGAAGCACTCCGTTTCAAAACATTCGGGCACAGCAGCATTACGCTCTAACATGGTCAAAACATTCGGGTACCTTTTAATGATAGCGACATACATGATTATTAAAACTAAACCGAAACCACAACATCATACTAATTATTACTGTCAATTAGAAACAACAACCACAACCATGAAGATACCGTTCAGACTACTGAGCATTTAACGTTGGGCGTCTCTATTGCATGATTATCTCTGAGAATTTACAGGACAGTTCCTGTGACTCATGGGGAGTTATACTACACCGTTACGTAGACAGTAAAGGAAATCACGAGAATATTCCTAAGACCACTGCTGTCGTCGTCACACAGCGACTGAACAAGTACAGTTCAACAGAACGCCACTTGACTTGCATGATAGGCTACACCAGGCTTAAGCCATACACTCGGTAGCATGATGCTAACACACCACATAGCAATACCAATGTTAAAGGGATAGAATTGCCAGCTAATCAGTTATCTGCCATTAGCGTTCAGTTACCCTACAGGTACACCAACGCCTCGATTCATACCCATTCATTTACCAAATCATTTCAGAAAAGGCCATTACGTCAGGTTACAAGCTGAGATAACAGCAGCATTCACGTGTGCAGTACAGAAGGTTAACTGTTACCAGTTATCTTCTACAGTTAGGCCTCAATTCTGTATGGTTACAGCTTGCATTACTAATGTTGTACATATAAAGCATTCTATGCGCTTGAACTCTACGAATACATACCTTGGTAACGTATAAGATCATAAACAGCAATGTTAAAGTTTTACTTACGGTGTACATCGGTCGCTGTATTCATTCGCAACGGTCTCGATTCCCCCGGATCGAGCTACTGCAACATAACAGCTTTGAAAGCCAACATCAAATCCCACCACTGACATGTTTAGTTAAGGTATTTTGTTAACCAAGTTGTGACACTTCTGTTCACAATGTTGACCGGGAGCACGTATGAAGAAAGCAATAATAAACGTCAAATAATAACGTACAAAATATTCGCCGATGTATGTCAACTTCTATTCATAATCCAAAACCACCACGATGTTCACTACCCATATATTACACACCGGCTAGCCCTCACACCAAATACCATACGTATATCGCGAGACTTGAGGTGTTCTAGATTGCTCTCGACTTTTCGGGCAGAGGTGACGATAAAGGCGGAGAATGTAAGCAAATTTGCGATGCGCAACAAAGATCAAATCTCATTTTCACCCGACAGTTACAATACATGCATCAAACTGCCCAAACAAACATAAACATAAATACATCTATATTCTATACACATAATAAACCACTTTAGCAGAACATTATAGGCCTGCTAGGCTGCGCCTCGGTTTTGGTCTCACTGTTCTTTATAAGCATATAAAGTATTTAGTAAAACCCGCATAACCTTCATGGAATATTTGTAATTAGGCTATTGTAAATCATCAACGTTTCATTAGCTTACATTGTACTTAACTAGTTATGCCTAATGAGATTATGTTTTGGGGAAAATATCATATTGTGAAAAGTTTGTGAAAATTATATTCTAAATGTTATTTTATAAAGAACGTTGTATCTGAGCGCGACCACTTTCCTTCATTTCATTTCATACCAAACACATCAGAGTCTTCAATATTACCAGTGGGTGGCGATACTGTACCGGGAGTTGAAAATCAATCATCAAACTAAGAACCAAACGAAGAAGAAACGTTGCGTTGTCCAATCATATCTCGAGACGACAAAGATGCGACGGGCGCATTGATAGCGCAGCTACATACCGCCATGTCTCCGAAAGTAAAGTGGCGGCTAGCGATCACTGCGATTATACTTTGTGTGATTGTGATATTGTACCTAATTTTGACCCGTATTCCAACGTATATATACATTTTTGTCATTAGTGCTTGTGGCGTTGGTTGCTACTACAACGCGATAGATTTTCCCTTTCTCTCAAGATTAGGCCTTAATCCACGCCATGGTTTGACAATTCCAGCGGCTTTTCTTAACTGGTTACGCGGGTGGAGCATTAGTAGAGAATCGACAGGCAGGCGAAGAAACAGAACTCTTTCTCCCGCGAATAATGCTGTTTTGAGCAACGAAAGGCTCTCTGAAACTTCACTGCATTATCCGGATGCTTCTTTCAACTGTTCGTTTTACCCGCGACATACATACATGGATCGACCTGAGCCCAGCCCGTCGAGATTTTATGGAAAAACTCGTTTAACTCCCCTGAAAAAGAGGCTATCATATGGGTAAGTTACGTAATTTTTTTACCATTTTTTTCTGAAGTCTAGTTGAAAATGGAATAACTTAAACTGCCAAATAACGTAAGCACAAGGGGACTGTGTTTACGTTACTGATGAAAGTTATAATTGTCAGTCGAAATGACCCAACAGCACGTGTAAAAGTTAGCTACCTATTTCATCTTACCCGGATGCCTTGTTTTTCTGTTGCCAGGGGTGCTTTGGAGAGCCCACCGCGCATTGTCTCCCCAGCAGGACGACATTACACTGTCCATCAGGCGACAACCACATCCTTTGGGGTTCTACCTCAACCGTGGGATCGCTTCCACCAGAAGAGTATTCTCAAGCCGCGAAACGCTGCTGTTGTCCAAAGCGCTGTCAGGATAGCGAAACCAGAAAGCCACCCAAACATATCTGCTTTGTAAGTAGGATCTGTCAGCACAGTAATATGCAGTACAGTGATCTTCAGTCTACTAGAAACGTTTAATGTCATGTGGACATGTAACAACAGCCTTATAATAATGATGATGATGATGATTTCATATATCATATAGATTTCTGGGCCAATCCTCAGCCAGGGATAGGGGGGAGTGTGTGGCTATGACCCAACGTCTGACATGACCGGGCCTCCGGTCAAAGACGTTTGAGAGGGGCTGTCTTAAAGGACCAAGACATCAGTAATGTCAGTTTTGTATGTACTGTGACATTGATATGACCAGTTGTGTTGATGGTTTGTGTATGCAGCTTTGACAATTTGAACTCGCACGTGGCCTCACCTGAAAGCCTGCAGAGACAGCCTGAGCCATGCTCTCGAGAGAGCGTACTGAGTGTGCTGAGAGAAAGCCGCAAACGAGAGGTGGACAAGGAGGATAAAAGAGATAATACTGACGGACAGTATGCGAAAAGAAGGTATAGAAAAGCCATGAAGACACGTGTGTGTTTGTGTTTGTGTTTGTGTGTGTGTGTGTGTGTGTGTGTGTGTGTGTGTGTGTGAGAATGTTGTGTGTGTGTGTGAGAATGTTGTGTGTGTGTGTGTGTGTTGACAGTAGCATTTGCCTTGTAGTTTGTTAGCGTGCTCACAATTGTTTTCTTCTTCCTTAGTCGCCAAGACAGTGGTGGGAGCGCCAATTCAGGACTTGAGCCCCTATTGGCCAATGGAGCTCCATCCCTGCTAGTACCAAGGTGAGTGTATGAATCCTAATTTTACAGTCTATGGTATAAACGGCTCCCTCTATGCTGACTTTACTTCCTATAGACTCCCTATAGACCCTGTCCTCTTATTCTGCACATATCTTTTTACATTTGTAATGACTATTTTTGTTTTGTTTCGTTGTTCTTCGCATCCCTTCATATCCTTCAGAACGGGTCAGAAGAGATGGCTGAATGGTGCGATGGCCGAGGAGTCGGCAACAAAGAGATCGCGCACATCCTCCATCAGCTCTGCGGCCGGGGGCCCTAGCACAGCAGGGGCCCGTAACTCCATCACCAGCTCTTACAGCTCCTCCCAGGCTGCCTCCAAGGTACAGTAGATACTACTATAGACCTCTGAAGTTTGCTTACAAAAAAGCTACCATCTTTGCCCAAATAAGGAGATCTGGTATCTTGGGGGTTTTTTTCTATGGGAAAATAACATGAGGATTTTGCATCTGTTAAACTCTCATGGGGACAAAGAAATTGGAAATGCAGACGTTTTATCTCTACACAGTTTTGTCCTCTGCCTTTGAGTGGATACTGTGATCTTCGGTACGTGAAGACGGCAATGCAACTTGCCTTAGGTAGTTAGCTTCAATTAACACCCTGATCTCCTTATATGGGCAAAGATGGAAGAAGTCTATGAAGCTGATTTGATACAACAGCCCGGCTTCACTGGATCCAACCATGGAGCGTAAAAAAAAAGGTTTAGAAGACTGGTGTAATTTCTTTGAATGTATGTGTCACTCTCATGTCTGGTGTAGCCAGTTCTGCTGATTTTAGTGCAAGTGAAATGCATCAGTTCCATGCTTGAGGAAGCCTGTGTGTAATAGTGAGTGAAGGGGTGCGTGAACTTGATTGAGGAGAGTAAATCACATGGGAATTGTATAACATACAGTTCCACCATCATCATACAGCATCCAACTGGGAGAATTATATTGTGATATTAGCTAATTACATTATTTTTTTTTATTTTTTATGTTTGCTATTAAGATATTTAGCTTATCCTCCTCAGGTTCTGATAACAGAAAGGTGGTTGTTTATTAAAAGGTTATGCATGCTTCTTGTTTTCAGCGTAAGGCTCTGTCCAGCTCCAGTCAGTCCCCTTCAACAAGCCTGGGCTCCCCACGCCCTCAGACCCCAGTGAGGGCAGCCAAAAAGCTCAGGTAGATGTCTAACTGCTTCCTACACAGTTGTCTTTTTGACTTATGATCTGTAGTTGCTTCTACTGTTGAGGCAGCGATCACCGACATGACAACCTAATTAAAAAAAAATGAAATGTGTGTACATCCTTCTCAGTTGTGTATTCTTTAGTGCGTTTGTAGTGCACGTGGTGGTGTAAAACTCCTGCTCCGTCTTCTTGTTTGTGCTACAGGGATGAGACCACCGATTCACCAAGTTTGTCTTTTGGAAAATCTGACAAGAATGCCTCGGATTCGTCTCCGGCCGCAAGTAACTTACGTTTCATGTTTTATAGCCCATAAACACTCCACATGTCCCGTAGAAGTACCATCTGTCTCTTTAACCTGTTGGCATATTGGATTAGGAGATGACTGTTAGTGTTTTTACCTGTTCACAGAGGAGTCCAAACCTGCCCCCGAAACTCCCAAGTCTTTGGCCGCCGCTAACTCAAAGGACCCTGGCTCCCAGCGTAGGCGCAAGATTCCACTCGTGTCGCACAACAAAGACGGACAGATTCCTCTGGTGAGCGAAGCCTTTGCCTGACCTTGTCTGTATACACATTCAGTTCTCCACCACACTCTCTTGCTTTTTAATAAGTCAGACCAATGTGTATCGATTAAGACGACTGTAATAATGTTTTTCCTACATAGCCTCCTCCACCTGAGCTTGGCTATACCATCACAGTTGAGGATTTGGACAGGGAGAGAAAAGCCAATCTCTCTCAGATTCAGAAGCTCCTGGAAGAACCTGGTAAGTTGAGCACAGTGTCTGTCTGCTCTCTGAAATGCGCTTGATTTCACAACACAACACGTCACATACCTGGTCAGAGATGTACAGTACCAGTGGCCTACAGTGGCAGGCCAAAATTATCTCTGGTCACTGCTCCGAATAAACAGGAGTTCCGTCATTTTGTCATCACATTCGTATAGGTGTAAACTGTTGAATATATCACCTTTTCTACTGTTGTGTGATGCATATTTGTGTTCTGTTCACAGAACCAGAGAAGCCTGCACCTGAACCTGCACCCGCAACCACAGCGGCCTCCATCTCCCTCTTCTCCACCTCCACCTCCATCTCCACCACGGCTGCCACTGCTGCCCCAGCCGCCGCCACCGCCACCAGCGAGAGCACTCCAGCCGCCGCGGCTCCTTCACTGAGCTCCATCACAACCTCCGCTCCCACCCTCACCCTGCCCTCAGTGGCTCCCGCCGCATCCTCTGTCCTGGGGATCACTCCTACCCTTGCCCTTGCCCCTGCCCCTGCTCCTGCTCCTACCCTTGCCCCTGCCCCTGCCCCTGCCACCGCCACCACTCTTGGGGCTCCTGCTGGCCTGCCGCCTCCCTACTCCTCCTCCACTACCACCACCTCCTCCTCCTCGCTGGGGCTCCCCGTAACCTCTCTCCCCACCTCTGCTGCTGCGGCGAGCCAGCCCAACCCCCTACTGGAGAGCCTGAAGGCCATGAGGTCGCCTGCGTTTGGAACCACCATTGCAGGTCTGCGCTGATTACGTGTTTTTTTTTTTTAACATTTCAGTTGTTTGAATATGAATGGGATGGACGTACATTTATGAAGTTCATTGGAGTGATTGGTCTCAGAGGTTGTCTAGCTAAGATTAGCCAAGGACATTTCAGTAGGGGAAGATCCTCCTGAGCCTGCAGTCAGTCTAGACTGTTTCAGTCAAAATATATGCTTTTTTTTTATGGCTGTTCATTAGGGCTGCAGCTAACGATTATTTTCATATTAAATATTCTAATCTGCTGATTATTTTCTGTAAATAAAGCTGAAAATATTCAAGTTCAAAAAGCCACGATCATAGTTTTCATGCATTTTCCTTAAAAATGACACCAACCCGTTGATCGATTATCAAAATAGTTACCGATCAACTATTCATTAATGAATTGTTGTAGCCCTACTGCTCATGTTGACATGTCTATTGTGTGTTTAGTGTTGTGCTCTTATCGGTGTTCCCTCTGCTCTCAGGTGCCACCTTGCCCACACCAGCTGCTGTGATGACTACTGCCGTGCTGACGCCCGCTGCTCAGAGTGCGGGCCCTGTGAAGTCTGAGCCCAGCGCGAGTGCCCCACCACCAGCCTACCCCGGGGCCGTGCGCCCGACCCCCAACATGAACTCGGCCTTCGCCCAGGTCCTGAGTCAGCCCCTGCAGGTGTCCACAAGCGGAGCGAGCCTGTTCGGGCTGGTCAAGCCGACGGCGACCCTCGCCTCCACGGCCCCCCCGGCCAGTTCCTCTTCCTCATTATCGTCATCCTCATCCTTAGCACAGACAACGATGGCGGCGGCAGTGGCTGCCTCATCTGGCATCAGCCTCTTTGGCACCACCACGTCAAGCGCTCTGCCCACCTCTGGCTTCAAGCCCATCTTTGGAGCGTCCACCACGGCCCCTGCCGCGGTGTCGGCGCAAGAGAGCAAGCCTGCTGTCCCCACCTTCACCAACATCTTCGGCAGCGCGAACAGCGGCAACGTTTTCGGCCAGATGGCGGCCCCGGCGACAACGGCGGCTCCGGCAGCAGCAGCGGCGGCAGCACCGACGGTGGCGGGCGGCGGAAGCACCGGTCTGTTCGGAGGGCTCACCGCCAGCCAGCCGGCTCCGGCGTCCACCGCCGCCAGCACCGCGACCGCCACGCCGGCCAAGTCTCTGTTCGGCAGCTGGGGCGCGGCCGCGCCGCCGGCAACCGCCGCTCCGCCCGCCAACACATTCCAATTCGGAGGCCCCTCCGCCACCTCCACCACCACCGCCGTCGGTGGCGCAGCACCAGCAGCGGCATCCGTCTCCACCGCCGGGTCTGCCGGCTTCCAGTTTGGCGGGGTCCTGCCACCGGCACCCGCCGCCGCCTCCACCCAGCCCGCGGCTCCTCAGGGCGGCTTCTCGTTCGGCCAGCCGTCGGGGGCTCAGAGCTCCGCGCCGGCTCCCTTCGGAGGGTTTGGCATGACGAGCGCTAACCCCGCGGCCGCGCCCGCCTCTTCCTCCGCCGCCACCACCACCACCCCGGCAGCGTCTGTGTTTGGGGCGTCGTCCTTCAGCAGTGCCACCCAGGCGCCTGGTGGCAAGCCCTTCACGTTCGGGGGCACGGCAGCGCCGGCGGCAGGGGCGTCGGCCGCCAACACGGCGTCTCCGTTCGGGTTCGGAGGTGCCGGGGGTGCCACTGCCGTGGGTGCCTCGGCCACGCCGGCGCCCGCTTTCGGCGCGGGCGGGCAGTCGATGTTCGGCAGCAGCGCCGGAAGCGCAGCGTCGGGCTTCACGTTCGGGGGTGCGGGCGCTGCCGCCTCGGCCGCCACCACCACCACCTCCACCCCTGCTGTCCCGACCTTCGGGACCCCCTCCACTCAGACTGCAGCCCCCCTCGCGGCGGCAAACCCCACCTTCACATTCGGCCAGCCGGCGCAGAACGCCACGGCAACCCCCGCCGCCAACCCCAACACGGGCGGCTTCAACTTCGGCACACCTCAGTCTCAGACACCCTCATTCGCATTTGGAGGCAATGCAACCAACTTTCTTGGTAAAGTGGAACAGATGATGTGGCTATATGTCTGTTTTCCTACCATATGCCTTATAGAGAAGATATATATATATATATATGTATGTGTGTGTGTGTGTTTGTACTGTCTGTGTAGTACATATTTATTTGTGTGTCTGTATTTATAATATATTCTGTTAAGAAGGAAGGGTTCTTTCAGCAACTTTCGGTTTCTATGCCTCTGTTAAACAGGCATCGTAAAAGAAATGCTTTGAGGCCTCCGACTTGGAGGATGAATGTTGTTGACAGTATAGAGATGGAAGGCATGTGTAGGGCATTGTCTCATTGTCTTGTTTTTTTTTCCTTCTGTCTCTCAGCGACATCCACACCATTCAATCCGCCGGCGGCCGGAGGATCCATGGCCTTTGGTTCACCCCCGGCACCCCAAGCACAGGGCTTCAACGCACAGACAGGCTCTCCTTTCGGTATGTACTTATTTTCTTTCCACAGGTGGACATCATCTTTTAGGGTGCTTCAAGCAAGGTTGGCCGTTTTAGCCTCCAAAAGCCTCTATATCGGATCCACTTTCTGTAGTTTTCTTGCTATTTGCATTTGAAGGCATTTAACTGGAAAAAGTTGCTTTCCATTAGGTCCAGGAGAGGTTTTATTTCTGTTGTTGAATTTTATGGAAAAAAGATAAAACAAAAGAAAAAACGTTGGCTTATTTTATGTTGAAGGAAAGCAAATGTCCCCTATCCTAAGGATTCCGTGTCCTCTGTCTCCTCTAGGTGGCACTCCTATGGGAAGCTTCTCCATCGGCGCTGGCTCCAAACCCTCTGCTCGCCAGAGGCTGCAAGCTCGTAGGATGCATGTGAGGAAGAAGTAGCCCCTCACCACTGGGGCCCCTCAGCAGCACTGCGCCCCCCAATGGACTGTTTCTGCTACTGCAACCGCTGTGGTTGCTGCAGCCATGGCTGTACTGAGTAAATATATGATAGGTTTAAAATGAGTCCCTTTTTTGTACTTGGAAAAAAAACAAAAAACTGAAATACTTAAGATGAGGAATTTGAGTTTCATTACTTTGCATTGTATGTATTATTTTATTGTTTTTGTTTTTAGTGTCTAATTTTACCATGAAATTGTTTTTCCTCAATAAAGTGTGTATAAAGTTTTTTTTCCAACCTATGCTGTGTGAATTTCTCGAAGTGGAAAATTATTTATGTGTGGGGATGGTAGTTTACTATAAAAAGCTGGAGATGGTACACATATATGTGGGTATGTGTACTGTAGTCTGACCAACTTAGAAATTGTTCATTGTTTTTATTGGTATGTCGCTTTGGACAAAGGCATCTGCCGAATAGCCATAACCGAAACCATAAACATTTTATTAATGTTGTACCGATATCTGAGCTCTCCATGTAATGGGCTTGACAATTTCAAGATTAAACAAGGGGAGGTTGTGTTTTTAGGTCATTTTCACAGGATTAAAATCTGTATGTGAGGTAACTAATAGGCACTTGAAAATCTACGCGAAAGTGCAGATGTTGTAATAGAAATTGAGTCAAAATCATTGTTTTTCCTCAGGTCCAAGAATGAAAATCCAAAGGTATATACAATATAACCAAGTCAGTGTATTTATGTGTGGATGAAACATGGCACATCATTGGCACTTTACATGTGAAATGACTGGACTGAGCTATTCCCGTGTTGATTTTTGTGTTCCTACTAGCTACCCCACATGCCATTTTATTAAAAAAAAAAAAAAAAAAAAATGCCAGCACACCTTGTTTTATCTGTTATATCTTCATGTGCATTTGTTGCAGACTCTATTGGCTCAACATAATAAAGTATTGTATTTATAAGAAAATGAATGGGCATGCAGTGCAAACTTTTAACGGCAGAGGTGTCAACAGTATTCACATTCATTACTCCAGTAGAAGTAAAGAAACTAGGGTTAGAAACGACTTCTGTAGAAGTGGAAGTATCAACTCAAACTTTGTACTTAAGTAAAAGTATAAAAGTACCGGTTTTAAAACTACTTAACGTAAAAGTAATGTAAGGGGGAAAATGCCATTAAGGACAAAAGTTTAGGCCACGCCACAGGGGCCGATAGTGCACTAGCCCACCCCATAATGACTATAATGATATATTAAAATGTTAATGTTGAAAAACTTGGGATGCACTTGCTACCTGTTTCAGCCGTTTATACTGTAAACCCATTGAACATGAACGCATTCTAGTAACAATGCAGATACAATATGTGTACTACTGAGCATAAACATGTGTTTCATGGAATGGAAGATATGACTAGTTGCTTAAGTATTAATAGTGCAAAAAGTAAAACTTCAGAAGCATGTTATCAATAACCTTTATTAGAATGTAAATGTACATCCAAACAAACCAAGTTTTTCTTGAATAATCACCTGGATTAATCATGAATTTTGACAGCACTAATGTACTGCATAGACAACCATACAAGGGTATACTAAGACTGCCCTGGGAATACCAATTTTCTTGTCCAGTTTTGTTATCTTGCATCTGTAGCCCTCACAAATTCCTGCAGTTAATCTTGGATGTACATTTACATTCTAATAAAGGTTATTGATAACATGCTTCTGAAGTTTTACTTTTTGCACCATTAATACTTAAGCAACTAGTCATATCTTCCGTTCCATGAAACACATGTTTATGCTCAGTAGTACACATATTGTATCTGCATTGTTACTAGAATGTGTTCATGTTCAATGGGTTTACAGTATATACGGCTGAAACAGGTAGCCAGTGCATCCCAAGTTTTTCTAACATTAACATTTTAATATATCATTATAGTCATTATGGGGTGGGCTAGTGCACTATCGGCCCCTGTGGCGTGGCCTAAACATTTGTCCTTAATGGCATTTTCCCCCTTACATTACTTTTACTTTTATACTTTAAATAGTTTTAAAAGCAGTACTTTTATACTTTTACTTAAGTACAAAGTTTGAGTTGACACTTCCACTTCTACAGAAGTCGTTTTTAACCCCAGTATATTTTCTTCTGCTTGAGTAATGAATGTGAATACTTTTGACACCTCTGTTCATAGCCCGAAGGAACAACTACAGCGGATAAGCATTTCCAAATCTGGCAAAACTCTACGAGATCTTGCCAAGCTTTTGAATCAATCACTGATGCCGTGCCAGTGTGGTCCTCCGTCATCACGTCAGTCAGAGGATCCAAGGATTGCATCAACCAGAAGTAAGTGAATTATCTTTTCAGAATATGGAGAGGAAGTTTGCTGTGGTAGGCTACAGTGAATTGAAGGGGAGGATTCAGGGAAGTGATGTGAAAGTTGTTGATTCCAAAATGGACCACGATGGAAATCCATTTCCCCCCTACTCAACCTTTATTGAGTGGCGCCAGGGAAAGAAGCCAAAGGGAGGGTGGCCTCACTAAGGAGTGTTTTTGTTAAGGGTAAGTTTGTCCTAAACTGTCCTATTTAATTCATTAACACTCACTTCAAAGGCATTGTGCAAGAACTTGAAAATCGCTCTGTTTTTAAGCATATTTCATTGATAATGATATATCTCTAATATGTCATGTTACAAAGTTTTTTCCCGAGGGCTTTTAGGCCAGAATTACACTATAGGCCCTAAGGAAACACCATGCAAAATGTGGTGCTTTTATCACCTCGGTAACAGTATTTTCATTAAGCCACTGGACTAGTTGGAGAAGGGAAGACTTAATCTCTCAACCCAGTTATAACATTTAAAGACATGCTTGTAGAGCAGGTCATGACTTTATATTGAGAAAGTTAAGACCATTGAATGTCAGTAGTAGTCAAAGTTCACACATTTTTCCTCTTAGAATTACTGAGGACTCTGAAATAATAAATAGGGGGGGTCTTGAACAGGTACCATACAGGTGCATCAATACACATGCACCAATGGAGAAAACATTTGTTTATGGGGTCATAAAAACAGGAACATATAAACGCATTACATCAAAAAATTTCAGAAGCATACTGGGCTCAGTACTTCTAAACATTGACAGTACATAAGTCCTAGAATAGGCCCATAAATGATCACTGCACAGCCAGTCCTGCAGTGCAAAACAGTCACTGTGTTGTCTTTTGCTTTTTCCTGTTCCTGTTCCGCTTCCTCTTGCGCTTCTTACTTGAGGGGTTCTGCTGCTCCTCCACTGGGGAACAAAGCTCCTCCTCAACATCCTCCTCTGCCTTGACAGAACCAACATCCTCCTCTGCCTTGACAGAGCCAACATCCTCCTTTGCTTTGAGAGAACCACCATCAGGTGGAACCACCGTTGGGGAAGGGCTACATCAACAGAAAATTGGTGTTATATTAGCAACAGCACATTACTATATCCAACCATAATACAGTTTGCATTGATATTTCATCATAAATGACAACATACAGAATTTGCTGGTTCATGGCTTGACTTCCAGGAGCTTGTCGTTCAAACATGGCAACAAAGAAGCCATGAGTGAGAGTCTTGGCGGTGCTGGCACGCAGACATTGAGTGTGCGGAGAAAGTCCTCGCTCAGGCCACTGTGGGAAAAGCTTCACCAACCTACAGAGTGTGGAGGGACATTCATTGTCAGAACACCAAGTGTGAAACTGCCCACTTTTGTTCAACATAACAGTATATCTAAATTCTCCAAACCTGAACAATATAATAGTTAACAGTTAGTTACGGTAGTTAGTTAGTTAACAAATAGTTAACAGTTAACACTGACCCAGTGAACATACCTGAAAGCAGGGTTTTGTTGAAGGCAGGCAGCGACCACCTGTTCGTTCTCCTCTGTGTGTATGGAGCAGGTGGAGTAGACGACGCGCTGCACCTGTGGGAACTGAAGGGCGTGGGTCAGGCAGCGCTGCTGGAACGCAGACAGAGCCTGCAGCCGACTGGCTTCCTTCGCCTCTGCCTGAGCCTGCTCCTCTGGCAGCATGGAGCTTTCATCACGCAGGCATACCATTCCTGCAGGATAATAGAAGAACATCCAAAAGTCAACACTTCTCCTTTTGTATGCAAGACTGAAGAGGTGTTTGGGGTATTGTCTTTAGTGTGTTCAGCACTGCAAGAGCCTCATCCAGAATTGAGTAGGCAATCACCAAATGTACTAATAATGAAACATTTGATCAGACGAGATCAAAACCACATTTGAAGATGGTTGAGTGAGAGTGAGAGTCTTGGTGGTACTGGCACGCAGACATTGAGCTCAAGCTATACAACACAGACCAAATATAATACAACGTCGTAAGTCATGAGGTTATGCTTTACTGCACCTGATCCACTGCATGAAGGATCCAACAGAATGTACTTCACGTCTTTGTATTCTGCGCTCTGTGGGTCCACCTTCAGAAAGTCTTGATTGGCCAACTGTTGACATGTGACTCCAGCTCTGAGTAGTAGGGTGCTCATGGTGGACAAGCGCTTGGCATCAAGGTCAAAGGCAAATAGCTTCCTGAACAGATGGATCACACAAAGGCTCAATAAAACTCACTCCTCCGAACTCACTCCCAGCCCAACAAACAACTGAAGCACTGCAAGCTTTTGCATCCATGTCATGTATCCAGCTGAATATCATGTAGAATATAGTTAATATAGTGTAGTATGGATATTGTGCTTGCATACCCCTTGTTGTTCATGAGTGCAGCGAGGTGACTGGTCTTGTTCCCTGGCGCAGCACAGGCATCAATAACATGGCTCCCAGCAGGGGGGTTGAGAAGAAATGCTGGCAGACAGCTAGCCTGCAACAGTGGTCAATAACAACTGCTGTAACAAACTGTGGTACATAAGAGATGACAATACATTGAGACAATAATCATATAGGTACAACAAACAGGTTATATACTGTACCTTGTCTTGAAGAATAACATGCCCAGCTTTATACAGAAAGTGGTCATGGAAGTCTGTTTTTGCAGAGAAAACCAGTAGGTTTGGTAGGTGAAGATCACTGATGAATGCTTTGTCAGAGAGTCTGCACAAATCCTGAATCCTGTAGATAAATGTCATATGTTTATAACTACTGATCATCTGACCAACATCTGATTTATTCAGTCTAATAGGCAATTTACACACAGCTTATATTACTGACTCACTCATTTGCATGGCCCTGATAGGAGAAGCCCTCTCTTTTCATATAGTCAATGACATCATCCACTGTGGTCTTCAGGGTGTTCACTCGCACATACCGTGGCAGTTGATCTCCTGTGGGGACGGATAGAAATCAATCATAGCTCTAACTTTAAAGTCTTCGGGTGTGCACAATATCTACATGTCCTCTACATATGGATCATCGATCAAGTCAAGTGTCTCCGTTTGAAGCATTTCAGGTCTTGTGTGTGTAGCACTTAATGTTTAACCTTCTTAAAAAAATTGTTTGTTCACTTACCAGCTCCCTTCCTCACATCGGCAGGAAGGAGGTCCTCATTGCGGCAGACTTTCTGTTTCACCTTCATTCTAGCCAGAGCAGCTTGCAGACGTGATCGATGCTTCATCATCAGTGTCTTAAAGTGTCCCCCACATTTTAAGCCTTGTCCGAAGAGCAGGTCATACACAAGAACCTAGGGAATGTGCAGGTTTGTATTGATAGCATGCTGGATATATTCCAAATTGTGCTTGCAGGTAATTATGCAGACAGAGAGAGTTGATTGTGTCAAAATAAAACCATGATATGGGAAGTAGATGCTGCTATTTAACCGTACAATGGTACACTAAATTGTATCAAGTATGGTTTCCATAATTGTTTTCATCGATGTTGATTCAGCAACCAAAGCATTCAAGATACCTTTGCGAGATTGATTCGGAGCTTGGTTTCTTTGAGCAGCTTGGTAGTGTCAATGATCTCCTGTAATACTGTTGAATACTTCTGTGTCTCGCATACCAGAGCAAAGAGCTGCTTGATGTTCTAAGACGGGAAAGAATACACAGAAAATGCTTGTGAACAAGTTAAATGACCTTAACACATAAACACCATACAGGAGTAGTATACAAACTTGGGATGTAAAAGTCAGCAGAACATACCTGAAACTTACTGTCGTAAACCAAAGTCTTTACAGCTCCTCGTTTCTGTTCAACTTTATCAAGAATATCTGCTGCTTTGTTATACAACGCCATGTTAATTAACTACACACTAAGGCTAATTGAATCGATTATTTATAATTTCATTAACATGAAAAATACCCCAACTCCGATCTGTCCCATCTACTCAAACAGCCCACGTTTGAGCATAAGGATAATTTTCTTTACGGCTGCTGTAAGCATTTGTAATGGTTTACGTCAGACACATTGAGAGATTCGTTCTGCTTTACGGCAGTAGTCACAGCTTGCCTAGTAGCTGGTAGTATTCGGTTTTGAGCTTACTGTAAGAACGGCTGTACTTTTAACGTGTTAGTGAGAAACCTTTGCACGTCAGACAAACCGGTTGTATTGATAACTTCTAAGTAACGCCATAAAACCCCTTGCTTCTGCATTTAGATCCGCTAGCCAGTTAGCTCGTGAACAAACCAACGGTGACTTGGGCTGAGGTGGAACTTGAGACTTCTCAGTGCAACTTGAGTGAGAGCTGATAGCTAGTTAGCCAACTGTAGGTTTGGGGTAACGTGGCATAAACATTTCTATTAAAAATGGAGCCAGCTGCCCTTATAGCCCTTACTTTAATAATCGGAGCCCTGATTCTCCTGGTTGCCGTTGCAGTAACCAAAAGAAAAGGCGAATTGTCTGAACAAGTGGAGCAGAAAGAAGACTCTGGTAACGTTGAGGATCCATTCAGAGATAATGCTGCAGAGTTAATTCAGAGTTATCGTTGGTGTTATTTTGTCCAAGACATTCTAGAACCAGTCTTTAATCTAAACAAAAACATTAAATGTAAGGCAAACTATTAACATTAGGGTGATGAAAGCGTCGTATCTATGGTTGTACCTGTAACTTCACGTTACTGCACACTGGGAACTGATGTACGTTGAAATGGTCTTATTATTAGATAACTTCCTGATAGAATTGGGATCGATAAATAGGAAGTATGGTAACAGTTTATGTTTTATTTGTATGACTGTACTTTTACACTGTTGCAGTGAGGCTCCAGGTCTTGATCGTAGTAGTTAGGTGTGAGTATGTAAAGGATGCATATTTATGTACCTCGCTGTAATACTTAAATCACAATATTCGGATAAGTGTGTATGTCATGCTTTGCATTCCAGTGGAGGAGAACGTAGCGAAATCAGCCCCAGCCAAAAAGCAGAAAGCCCAGCAGCGTCCAAGGAAGGAGAGAGTCCAACAACATACCTTCACTCACCCGCTGCTGGCTTCCTCTCTAAAAGTAGGTGCAGGTGTTACATACTATTTTTTACAGTCTATGGTTACATAATAATTTCGAAGAACAAATTAAGGCCCGATCAATCCCATTTCTCATTACTTATGGTGTTGTTGGCATTCAAGTCTACACCCTCTTCCACTAATGTTTCACAGTTTATGAAAATACAGTATAAATGGTATCTTTGGTAAATGAAATGTGTTAACTGCTGCTTAGTCATGAAAGGCAAGGCAATGACTTTCTTGTTTGCATTGTTAGGAATATGACATGTGTATTGCTTATAAGAGGTTAATAAATAAGCAGTGTAAGGCCACAAACATCCCAGGCCAAACTTGGATGAGTGCAGGATCCAATAAAACAGTATACAAAGAGAATAAGAATGGTCTGCATACCATGTAGCTCCCATTCATTCACAGTTATTACATCCGCCAAGGATCAGGGGTTGTCTGTCTGTCTGTTTGTTTGTCTGTTCGCAAGATAACTCAAAAAGTTATGGTCTAAAAGTTAAGTCTGAAGAACGAAACGATTACATATTGGGAGTGAGCCGTATCACCGTTTTGGGAAAAGCGCTCTCTGAGTACTTTTCTAGTTTTATTGGTTTTGTGACGCTTCGAGCAGTGTCTGAAGAAGAGCCACATGGCTCAAAATATCTGGGCATCGCATGGGTGTACCTCTCTATTTTCAGGCTTGTCTTGAAGACCCAGCTCTCAAGCTGTCCATCTGGTGTATACACCCAGAAATGGGTGGTATTTGTTTGGCTGTTGAGCTCAATTATCAATGACCTTTGTCAGAACTGATGGCTTCATTAAATGCAAATGTGGGTAACGTGTTGTACTAGATAAAGTATTGTATTTCAATGCCTGGATTGTGAAACTCAAGGGGTGATGTAATCGGAGAGGTTGTTTGTGTTTCATGATGGTTTTGAACTTTGAATGCTGATAAACTTAAGGTGTTCCACACTAAGTATTCATGTGATGTGATTACACCTGCATGTTGAGGCCACTTGTGTGTGTCAAATATTTTTTACAGAATGAGCTTGTTTATTTTAAGGTGGGGGGGGAGGCAATTTTGATATTCATAAAGTTTGATGTGAAATGTGTTGGTCATCAATAAAATGCTTGTCATCCTTGTTGTAACTGGCAAACAATTTTGTAGCCTGAATGCTGAATATTTCTTTAACAGGTATATACTTTTATGTCTTCATACTTTTATGTATTTATGTATTTATGTATTTATTGGACTGTAAGAAAATGTTAACCTATTCATTAATTTCCACTCTGTTCACTCTAGAGTCACAACAGCAGTGTGACCTGCATCGATTTCAGCAGTAATGGGAAGTACCTGGCATCATGTGCGGATGACCGCACAGTTCGAATATGGAGTACCAAGGACTTCCTGGATCGGGACCATCGCTGCCTGCGGGCTAATGTAGAGCTAGACCATGCTACACTGGTCCGATTCAGCCCAGACTCAAGGTAGGAACATGATCTAGGAACATTAGATATGTATTACCAAAGTCAAAGATATCCTTTCTGACCATTACCTTTCTGACACTAGGGCCTTCATCACCTGGTTAGCAAACGGAGACACCATACGGATTTTTAAAATGACTAAAAAGGAAGATGGAACATTCATTTTCAAAGCTAATCCAGAAGACTTCCCCCAAAGACACAAGGCAAATGTTATTAATATTGGAATAGCAGAAACAGGTTTGTATGACAGTTTCATGAAACTACAGCAGTGATGTTTACCTGGCAGTAGACATTTCAACTAAATTGATGGCATAGTGAACAAAATGCAGTTGTTATCTGGTTTTGCTGACTTGCTCTATTTTTGTTCAATTTAGGCAAATTCATCATGAGTGCATCTAGTGACACTACTATTCTGGTGTGGGACCTTAAAGGAGAGGTGCTGGCCTCTATAAACACTAACCAGATGACCAACTCCTATGCTTCTATCTCACCATGTGGAAGGTATGTTATTGTTCACTTTGTGGAAAATGTTTCCAACAGTGGCATATCGGTGGAAATGGGCGTAGACTTTGCGTAAAGTTTGAATTAATTAGTCCAGCCAAACCATTGCACAGGGATTCATAACGTAATTTCCTACTTTGACAAAAACCTTTGCAAACTGATAATAAATCACATTGACAGCAAACCTTTTGGTTTAAAAGCATTGTTGTATTGATCATAGCCATACTGTTATCTCAGTGAAAGAAAATGAGCTTAGATACCGGTGGAAAGGGCCTGGCTAATGTTATTGACCAAGTTTGGCAAATGTTGCAGATATTGCTACTTCTACAAATGATAAGATCGTCTCATGTCGTGGGCCATACTCTTCTGTTCTCTCTGTTTAAAATACCGGGGACATTTATTTACTGAATCCACAGATGGATTTACAAGTGCAACAGAAGTGTGCCTGTGATTGATAATGTTTGTTTGTGTTGGACCAGGTTTATTGCTTCCTGTGGTTTCACCCCTGATGTGAAAGTGTGGGAGGTCTGCTTTACGAAGAGCGGGGAGTTTAAAGAGGTGGCGCGGGCGTTTGACCTCAAAGGGCATTCAGCAGGCGTCCACTCGTTTGCCTTCTCAAATGATTCCAGCAGGTATGACACCACTGTTAACAAGCTTGTACAGTATTTTACATCCAGAGGGCCTCCAGCTACATTTAGTACTTATATTTTTAGTTTATGCTGATGGGAGTTCTCTGGCCAGAGGCTTGGCAGACATTTTTGATCCTCCTATCTGATATGATATCTCCCAACAACTTTCCTGTCCCACAGAATGGCGACCGTCTCCAAAGACGGCACGTGGAAGCTGTGGGACACAGACGTGGAGTACAAGAAGCAGCAGGACCCCTACCTCCTCCGCACCGTCCCCTGCAAGTCCTCGGAGGGCAGTCGGATCGCCCTGTCGCCCGACGCGCGCGCGTTGGCCGTGTCCAGCGGCTGCGACATCGCCATGTTCAACGCCGCCACCGGCGAGCTGGAGGAGGAGTTCCACGGCGTCCACACCGAGGAGATCAACAACCTGAAGTTCGACATCAACGGCCGCTTCCTGGTCTCCAGCGGCGACCGCGCCATCCGCGTGTTGCACAACGCCACGGGCTACCGCGCCGCGATCCAGGACATGCAGGCCATGCTCAAGAAGGCCTCGAATGAGGGCATGAAGCAGCGGCTCCAGCAGCAGATTCAGGACGCGCAGAGCGCCCTGGACACGGTGCTCGCCGGCACAAGCAAGGACTGAACCTGACGGGACTGAAACTGAAGCTGACAGGAAGCCACCTCTTGCGGTGGCCGACCTCCACTTCCTCCTCCTCATCTTCCAGCTCCGTGTCTGGTCTCGGGGGTCTGGCTGACAGTGATGATGCCTTTGATCTGTGACATTTGCATGTTGATTTTATGCAGAATAAAACAAGTGTTTGTAAGAATGCTTGAAGGCCATTGTTTGTTTTTTAATGTCTGTGGGTTTATTGATGTCATCCGTCTGTGTTGTGTTTCCTTTGTCTCAGTTATTGCTGTGCAGCAGCTTTACTTTTTATGGTATTTTATACTTATTTCTATTGACACTGATGATTTGTCTCAAGTTTTAATTGCTTTAGAAAGGGCAGTGAATAATGTGGTTACTTTGGCTTTTGTTGACCATTGTTTTCTCTCTTCTTCAGATAAGTTATAAGGTGGTGCAGGACCATTGCCAACAGGTTATGGTCCTTGTCAACTGGTATAAATGTCATGTACACCAAAAGAATCTGACGAAAGCATTAGACTAATCTCTTCTGCAGAACCTGAACATTACTGTGTGTGATGTGTGGAAGGGTAGGTGGGACCTGTCAGAGTTCTAGCGAAGTTAATCTCGCGAGGCGAGAGTTGGAGCCGGGACAAGCGAGGAGATTCCGTCGGAGGAAGACAGGCGAACACAAAACTCAAATATGTCTGGACGATCGGTTCGTGCGGAGACTCGAAGCCGCGCTAAAGATGACATCAAGAAAGTGATGGCGGCGATCGAAAGAGTTCGCAGATGGTGAGTGAAAATATGAAGCCGAAAGAGCGCTAGCAGAAATCGTCTGGAAACATTTTTGAAACAGAAACTTCAGCGTCGGGAAGAGGCGTGTTTTTCTTGAACCTGACTGACAACTGAATGACAGTGCAAGGGACCAATGATACAAAGTGTTATTTGCTTTACCGAAGACAACTGGCTGATCATCGGTGACGGGAAGGCAGGGCAAATCATTTGATTGTGAGAGGCTACCCATACATTACGCATTGATAGGCGTGTTGCTGTACCATTGGAACATGTCAGGCAACCTGTTCACCAACTTTACGAAGACTGTTTATCATCTTAACACTGTGGTCTTCTTGTATAGTTACTTTGATAATTGTACCTTTTGTAGTTGTATGTTTCACACCGTTGTCAGTCATTTAATCGGTTACATTAACGTGTTTACTAAGTTAGCTAGCTTGCAGCTAACCAGTCTCGTTAACTGCTGCTATCGTCATTGGTCAAACGACCTGTCAAGAATATATCGATCATGTGGTAGCCTAGTAGTCTGTCGCATGTCTCCGTTTGACATATCTCCTGACAACTGACATTTTCTGTCCTGCAGGGAGAAGAGGTGGGTGACCGTAGGAGATACATCTTTACGGATCTTTAAATGGGTGCCCATTGTGGACACAAAGGAGGTGAGCTTTGTTGTAGGCTACACATCATTTTACACTACACTCTAAGTAAAACTGAAGACCTTTAAAAAAAATAAAATAATACAAATGTTTGAAATCCAAACACAATAGAGCTAATCTGTCATTTACAAATTCCACAAATGACTTTAAAAACAAAAACAGCTTTAACAGCTCCTGTTGCCTTGCAGAAAGAGAAGAGCAAGCATGCAGCCACTGTGGATAGAGAGCTCAACAATTATCCCACAGAAGCACCTGAAAATAACTCTTCAGTCTTGTTAGATTTTCAAGGTAAGACTGTAGCAAATTTGCAGATTTAACTGTAAATCAAATGCAAACGCAAGTAGAGATTGCTTTTCACACCCTTTATTCCAGTACACAGAACGGCTCCCTGATGCGGTCCTCCCTTTTTTCCCCCAGATGAGAACAGCAATCAGAGCTCTCTGTCGGACATGTACCAGCCCAAGGTGGACAGCAGCAGTACCTCGAGCCCCCAGCCTAGCGAGCCTGTCAGCCCAGCACATGTCAGTGACTACCGCACCGAGGATCCGCAGCCTCCCACTCTAGGACAGGAAATCTTGGAGGGTGAGACACTCAAGGATGTGGCAGGTTTGGTTGATGACCGATTGACGCAGCTTGTCAGATGCATGTCTGTATTCTGTACCTAGACAAAGAGGTGACCATTGGCAAACAGTTCTCAATAGCTGAATGCAGCTAGGGTGAGAGAGACAAGGCACATTCACATAAATGAGTTCACAACCACATAATAAATAGTCAGTGTTACACCTTTACACCTGCAGCAACAATTAATTTCAGCTCATGCCTCTGTTTGTCATTTTGAAGAGAAGACAGTAACACGTTGTAGTAAAACATACCACACCTTTCCCTACTGCATTGTGGCATACAGTACAGTTTTCTTCCACCATACCCTGGTGCATTACTGCATCACATTTACTAAATATTTTCTTTTCATTTGGCATTAATTGACAATGCTTTAAGTCCACACTTATGAAGACTGACTGTGTGTTACCCAGAGCCAGCATTGCCACCTCGTGAAGTTGCTGATGAGCCTCCCACGCTCATAAAAGAGGCTGATCTCCTACCCATGCCTCCTCAGGTAAGTAGCAGATCACCTATCATGAACATCAGAAGCACTTTGTTGTTGTTCGTTCTGGTCGTCTGAAACAAAAAAAAAAGAGTCTCCCTTGATATGCCATGGCACACAGATGACGCAGTGTTCTTTGTGTTCTCTCTTCTCTACCCACCTTCTCATGGTCGTGTCTTAGATCCAGCCCTGTGCCCCCTATCCTGTGCCCGTGCCTCCGAAGGAAGGGGTGGAGGAGGAGGACGGTGGTGCCCCTCCTCTGAAGAGAGTGTGTACTGACCAAAACTCAGTGCTTCAGCCAGCGACCATGAGCTAACCCACAATCCCCCGAGCTTGCACAGCGAAACCAATCAGACCGTTATTTTTATTTTTATTTTTTCTGTCCGTCCGGGGAAGGCTATTAGAGGCACAATGTGGTGGACCAGGCCTGTTTAACGACCTATGAGGAATATTACAGTAGTTACAGTTCTGTAATTTATTTGATTTTGTAACTTTTACTTTCACTGTGTTTTTAAAGCCAATTTAAGATTCAAAAATGCAGTTTGAAATAGGAACTACATAAATGTCATGGGCGTTGGATCTAGGGTCACTAGAACTCAGAAAAATGACCGTCGACAGTGTAGTACCAAATCCAGGGTTTGACGCAAAAGTGATGTGAATTGGGGTGTTTTGTAATATGCTGAATGTTTTCCGTATCATTTGTCCATTGACTCCATGTTGTCTTATGGTTCAAGAAAAAGAAACAATTTAGCAACAGTTCTTTCCGAGAGCCTCCTATACAGTTATTATCAAACAAAGGTGACTCTTTGTTGAGCCTATGCAATGGCTCTGAGGTTCGTGTCTACTTGAAAAGTTTACATTGATTGTCATGCTTATGACCCCAAAGAATGTTCCGGTGTCACTGCTTTGTGTGATGTGAATGTTTGGTTTAAATTCTTTATTTTCTTGTTTTGTTTTGTTTTTGTTTTATTGTTTTGTTTTGTTAAAAAAACAAAGTCTGTTTCCAAGATGGCGTTTGGTTTTAGCCATTTCATGTTTTTAAATGTCTTGCTGTGTGTTCTTCAGCAACCCAAAGGATTGTTCTGTACATAGAGATGCTGCACTCTTTTTTCTTTCCTTCTTTCTTTCTTTTTTGCTTTTTTTTGTTTTGCTTCTTTTCCTGGGAGATTTATTCTCTTTGAATAGCTGTACACTGAACGTGTCTGGGTGGTTTAATGGTAGTACTGTATGTAGTCGTTATGTGATTTAAAAAAAAAATCTTTGGCATCTTCTAATTCTGACAATCAAAATTGCACACTGATAAAGCTAGCATAGTTGCCTCGTGTAGATGCGTTTTAATTTATAGATAAATGCTTTACCGTTTGGAAAATGAATGGATTATTTTTCGCTGCACAGTATGAAAGAAGGTATGAGTCAGATCTTTATCTTCTTGATTTTTTTCTCATTTATTGTAGAGGACAGGTAGACGGGTGCAACCAGGTCTCCTGTATAAATAGTATCAGTTAATGGTAATTACTAAATTACAAAAATGATCATATATTAGTTGTTTATTTCTTTTCATTTGGATGGTATTGATCCAAAGGCCATATTGGTGATCAAATTTGTTGTAGATAAGTGTTTTGCTAGTGAGTAAATGTTTTCAGGAAAAGGGCAGGACGACGTCATGAGGATCAGCCCTTTGTGGATGACTTTGATATGATGCTGGCTGAATGAGTCATGGCTCAGTTTGTAAGGCAGGTTTTGTATTCGAGATTGTAAAGACTATTTTATTGAATTCAAATGTATGACTGCAAATGATAATTACAAAGTATTTTATAAAGGTTTTTAGATTTAGAAGCTGTAGTTTTCTTTTTCTTTTATTGATAATTTGCTGGAAATGAGTTTTGTCTCTTGCCTCTATTGATAAAGAAGAATGTTATGTACAGGCTGTAACTATTTATTATGTCAGTGGGCTTCATCACACAAAGTTGAATTTGCTTTTTTTTTTCATTTTAAAATGTCCTTTAATCAACAAGCTTAATTAGGAAGCACTGATATGACTTAAGAACACCAGAGAGTATGAGAGGTCTCTACTGTAGAGAAAGGGTGGGGGGAGACGGCAAGCACAAGAGTTGGGAAACTTTTTGGGGCTGTGCCGTCAAGTCAACACGTAAGTAGGTATACATACGCTTTAGTGTGGCCCACTGAAACTGTTCCCCTGTCCCCACAGCCTTTGTGGACCAGTAAATTATAAATGTAACAGACAGAGGGCAGCAGAGTTCCAACAAGGACCTACCAGAAATGTAACCATGGCCACCCTCATCACTCAGATATGGACCTGTGTGAATATACTGTAACGAGGATTTCCAATTACTTTGCTGATCTGTCAGAATATGCAATAGGTTAAATGGTTCACCACATTACATCATAACACCCTTATGGTAAATTTCCTGTCAGACAGACGGACCATCATAAGTTACTGATGTCTGAGAGCCATGAAAACACTACTAATAGCCTAAGCATATAAGAGTTCTTGGGAATAAAAACGCATAGCTTAGGCATTTATCCCTATAAGCCTTTCTTAACACTCTCCATGTCATCTTAGCAAATGTGTCAAATTTAGAGAACATGAGATTCATTCTTGTAGTGTCTATAATGTGCAGGCTTTGAAAGACTTTGAATGACAAGAAGCAATTGTGTCAATTTTACATTGTCACCTTCTAGGTCAGTGCCTTTGAGACGATTTAATAATTGCATTGCATAATTAACCGCTAACAGCTAATTTGGGACCTTTTAAGTTTTAGGCCTCATCATGATAAAGTCCTGAAAGAAAGCCTGACACCACGTTTGGTAATGGAAAAATCATATGGATTGTGTCGGCTATTTTCAAAATAAATGCTTCAGTATATCGTCTAGAGAAAGGAGGATGTCTCTGCCTCGCTTCACTGTCAGAAGCTGTTCTCTCTGTTGCTGTCAGCGGCACCCCTCGTTTTTTTTTTTTACTCCCGCGGTGCACATATGTTGTAGAACCCCAAGAATCCACAGACTTATTTGCGCATTCAAGACTAGCAAGAGGCGAGGCAAGTTATCGACAGAGCAACAGCGAAACGAACATATTACCTTTGCCAAACATTTTCAAATGCGTTTTACATAGTGTCGGTTTTAAAACTTAAAGCCATTGAGGATTTTTTGACGGCTTGGTGAATATATTTATGCATCTAAAACGCATAACGCCAAACGCAGAAAAGGTCACCGCGATAACGAATTATGACTTTGGTAACAATTATATGCGCCTGTATTTGCATATGTTCTACCAATCTCCTCGAAGTAAGTGGGATTGCCTACCATTTTCCCAGTTTGAGGATACGAGACAACTCCGACGTTAGCGCTGGACCACCGGCCGGGACGCAGGCGCATCACAGGTATGTTCTCTTGTCTCTCCGAAGGTGGCACGATTGGCAAACTAATAAATCACGGTAAGACTGGACCACGGGTAATGTTCTCTTTACATGTGGATGCTAACCATCTCCTCTAAGAGGCGGTGCTGGTAACATAGTTTTCGCCAAAATAAATGTCTTGATGTTAAATTTTGGAGAGGCATTTGGCGTCCTTTCTGAAACTTAATTGTCTCAGCTCTGAGCTGAGGTGAGCCCATTTCTCTTTCTGTACAACTTGCTTGATATTTTAACATTTGAACCACTGAATACTTTTTGCTCACAATAACGCCTTAATTCCTGTTAGGAACTGGTGCCAGTTCACAGTGTCCAAGACTGTGTCATGCCAGGTGCAGAATGGCACCGAGACGCTTGTGCAGCGGGTGTTTCAGAGCTGCCGATGGCCAGGTCCTTGCACCAATCTCATCAGGTAGAGGGCCGTGGAATCCCCTTAGTTCTCTTGTAGAAACACTGTGAGACATGCAAGTGTGTGTTTTGGGTATGACAAAGCTTGTGCATGCACATTGGTGTGACCATGAGGACTTTGAAGCAGCATTAAGGATTTTTTGGTCAAAAATTTAGCCATTTAACCACTGAAAAGGCATGCAAAACCTTTTCATGGACCATCAACTACACAGTTGGCATTATGCCATGCTTCAGAAAAAGTTGACCAAATTGTTGAATACTGTTTCTTTAAAGAATCAAAGTAAATGGTCCGTGAAGTAGCCCTTTGTATACTTTTTGTAATTATTTGTCCCAGGGCTGCTAGTCTGTATACGTTGCCTTGACGTAGGTTCCATGTAAATTGGTCTGACATTTCCCCTCATCATGTGACGTGTTGTCCAGCTACAGGACTCTTGTCCGGCCGACCTACCGGCTGTCACAGCGGCGTGTGACCGCGCTGGAGTGGCGCTGCTGCCCGGGCTTCCTGGGAGAGGACTGCAGAGAGGGTGAGTGCCCCTGGTCCACATGCACAGACACTACCGCACTGTATGTCAAGGGGAGAACCGAGGCAGGGCATCCACACATAGGCGATAAGACTTCCATATGCATGCTCTGCTGGCAAACATCACAGTGATGGATGTTAATGTGTCTCACCCTTTGCCAGAGTGTATGCACATACCTCTGTAATGAACCATAGAGACTGTGTTGTAGGAACACATACACATGAATGCTCACACTTACATTAGAATGCATGTACTTACATACAGGGAACGTACTGTACACTACTACTGAATATTTAAAGCATCATCCACAGTCACAGGCTTCACAGCTGACATAATGTGATGCGCACTCAGTGAATCAACACACAGTGACAGCGAAATGACCGTAAAATGGCTACGTGACTCATGCTAAGACCCAGCCGTGCCTGGGAAACAGTCTCAATTGTCTCCGCCATCCATCCCCTGCCACAGCTGGCACAGATGATTTAGGGGCTGCAGTGGTGGGGGGGGTGTGTGAGTGTGTGGGGGGGAGATTCTCAAGCATGACTTTATGACAAGCATGAAAGGGGACATGATTGTTTGGTCTGTTCAAGTCAGTGGTCTCCCCGTTCCCAGCAGACAGTTAGGAATGCGGTGGCTTTCTCACTCGCGGCTCCTAAAGACATGTCTGCTGCGCTGTGCTGCGCTGCGCAGCGCTAATCAAAGCCAGTGGAGGCACCGTCTGTCTGTCTGTCTGTCTGTCTGTCTGTCTGTCCACAGGGCCTGTGATCTGGGGCTTGGATGAGGAGTGGGGGGGTGGGGTGGGCTTGCTGGTGTGACAACAGCAGCAATGGCAGCAGCAGCGGCAGCAGCAGACACATTCCACTCCCAAAAAGCACCCGCAGAGCAGAGGGATAGAAATGACTTCATTTGGGGGGGACTATGAGGGAATATGCAAAAAAAAAAAAAAACAGAGAATGATCCACAGAGCTTTCTGGAAGTTTTCATCCGCAGCCTCTGACTGTAACACAGTCACTATGAGTCGTTCAGCCAGTCAGAGGCACGAGCAGGCAGGCAGGCGGGCAAGGCACGCAGGCGAGGCAGCCGAGGCTTTTTAGAGAGAGGGCATGTTCCGTATTTGTCTGGAAGTGGTTGGGGAAAACAGCAACAGGCAGCGAGAAGCTGCGGGATGCCACAGGGCAGGAAGAGCCGCTCTAAGACAATAACAGCCCTCGTATCGGCGCTGGGCTGTGGGAAACATGCCGGCCCCAGCCCTTGCAGCGGCTCTGCCCCTGCCGCAAAAAAAAAAAGAAGAAAACGGAGGGGATTTTGTGCGTTGTTTACGGAAAATAACCAAGTGATAAAAAGCGACGGGGGGAAAAAATGTTCAAGGATTAGATGAGATGATGTACAGTATGATGTGATTAATCCAAGGATATGTCAGAAGAGACTGTGTGTGTGTGTGTGTGTGTGTGTGTGTGTGTGTGTGTGTGTGTGTGTGTGTGTGTGTGTGTGTGTGTGTGTGTGTGTGTGTGTGTGTGAGTGTGTGTGTTTGTGTGTGTGTGATGTGGCTGACATGACATATCTGTGTGTGTGTGTGTGTGTGTGTGTGTGTGTGTGTGTGCGTGACTTAGTGTAAGAGAGAATGTGTGTGTGCTTGTGACTGAGACTGACTGAGTGAGTGTGTGTGTGTGTGTCTCTCTCTCTCTCTCTCTCTCTCTCTGAGTTTCGAGGACACTTTGAATGCCTCATTCCATTGCTTCTAGTAGACACTGATGTCTGGACATGTGGAAGACCCCATGTCAGACTGAGTTGAAGGTTGATCTGGGTGGATACCCTGTCTCACCCCCCACCCACCACCACCACCACCGCCATCCCCATTTTCTCATAATATCTTCCAGATGGTACTGGGGGGGTCAGGGGAGGCAGGGCACATTTCCTCCCCTGCCTCTTGCCTCTGTTGCTGTCCCTGATCCTGTCTTCTCCTTTCCCCTCTACTTCCCTAGAGAGTTAGGTAGAGTCTAGTCAATGCTGCATCATGTGTGTGTGTGTGTGTGTGTGTGTGTGTGTGTGTGTGTGTGTGTGTGTGTGTGTGTGTGTGTGTGTGTGTGTGTGTGTCTGTGTGTCTGTGTGTGTGTGTGTGTGTGTGTGTGTGTGTGTGTGTGTGTGTGTGTGTGTGTGTGTGTCTGTGTGTCTGTGTATCTGTGTGTGTATGTGTGCGTGTGTTCGTGCCCATTTGTGATTGTGAGTGTGTGTGTGTGTGCGTGCGTGTGTGTGTGTGTGTGTGTGTGTCTGTGTGTGTCTGTGTGTGTGTGTGTCTGTGTGTGTATATCTGTGTCTGTGTGTGTGTTTATTTTTGCAAGTAGACACTAGAGCGTGCATATTTGAGCGCAGCTCCCAGGGCATCTGTGGGTTCCACGGAGCGGTCGAGTGCACAGTTTCCTTGCCACCGTCCCGAATTCCTCAAAATATCCGAGCGGCCGAGGACGACGTCAAGACACCAGGCCCCCGACCGTTTTACCTCCCGACCGTCGTTTAGCTGCCACAGCAATGTTGCCCCAGCGTTACGACTGCATTTACTAAACCAGAACTGTCACGGAGCCCCACTGCTCCCTCACTTTGTCTAGCGCTCCTCAAACCCTTGAGCAAAATGCATAATGGAAACCATTCAGCGCGCTCGGTCGGGAGTCATCAACGCATGCTGTAACAGGGAAGGAATTACAGAACGTTTTGGGAGCGTTTCAGGCGGTCTGTCCCAGACGTGAATGTGAGTAAATTATCTCAAGTGTTTTCAAATGGAGAGGACCTTTCATCAGTGCAGGGCTGGCGGAGGTGTTTGGAGGCTACGCCCCTGAGGTGTGTTGATGCCCTTAAGGTGGAGGTTTCCTGGAGGCGAAACGCCAGGAGGACGCCAGAGAGAGAGCCATACGCACACACACACATACACATACACACACACACACACACACACACACACACACACACACACACACACACACACACACACACACACACACACACACACACACACACACACACACAGACACACACACACACACACACACACACACACACACATAAACACACACACACACACACACACACACACACACACACACATAAACACACACACACACACACAGACACACTCTCTCTCTGTCTCTCTCTCTCATACACACACACACACACACACACACACACAGACACACTCTCTCTCTGTCTCTCTCTCTCTCTCTCTCTCTCACACACACACACACACACACACACACCCTAGCCCAGCCCCTCCCCTGGCACCGAGGCCCTTCCGAGCTGTCCTGGCTTCAGAGCTGATCCCTTGTGAGTTGTCAGAGATTTAGTTTGGGTCAGCTCCAAAGGGCCCCATGCTCTCTACTGGCATGGTAAATAAATCAACAGTCTGCCTTTTTCGCTTGCTCTCTATCTCTCATCTTTCTCTCTCTCCTCCCTTCCTTCACTCCTCCCTCCTATCATCTCTTGCTCTTTTTTTCCAATCAACTTTTTTTCTCATCTTTCCACTTTTCTTCTCTCTGTCTGTTGCTCTTTTTGCATCTCCGCCTCTCCCTCTCTTTGTCTCTCTCTTATTCTTTTTGCCTCTCTTTCTCTCTCTCTCTGTCTATATCTCGTAGTCTGTCGCTCTTTTTGTCTCTCGTTCTCTCCCTCTCTCTCCATCTCTCTCTATCTCTGTCTGTTGCTGTGTCTCCTACACTCAGTGCCTCGGGGTCTGCTGAGTCCCATGCCTCTCTCTCTCTCTCTCTCTCTCTGTCTCTATCTCGTTGTCTGTTGCTCTTTTTCTCTCCCTCTCTCTCCCTCTCTCTCCATCTCTCTCTCTCCCTCTCTCTGTCAGTTGCTGTGTCTCCTGCATGCAGGGCCAGGGGGTCTGCTGAGTCCCATGCCTCTCTCTCTCTGTTTGTTTTATTTATAGAAGCATTTTTGAGGAGACGAGCGTGAGAGGATGTCCCATGGTGAGGATGTTCCTGAGTCTCTCTCTCTCTCCCTCTCTCTCTCTCTGTCTCTCTTTCTCTCTGTCTCTCTCAGTTTCTCTCTTTCCTCTCCTCAGTTTTCCCCTGAAGTTCAACAAGCTCAGAGTCATGGCAACAATTTTGTCCAAAGTGCTTAGTTTGATTAATGTGGAGTTCACACAGGAAATAAAATAGCGGAATACAAAAGGGAACAAGGGAAACAAGAAAGGAAAAAGGATAAACAATAACATACACTGTGTGTGTGTGTGTGTGTGTGTGTGTGTGTGTGTGTGTGTGTGCGTGTCTCTCTCTCTGTCTGTCTTCCCTATACCCTCCCTCTCGTTTCCCCACTCCTTCCTCTCTCTGTCCCCTGATCCTTCTCTATTTATTTCTTCTGTCTCCATCCCCCTCTCCTAAACCCCTTCATTGTCCCTTTACCAGTGTCATGTTCTGTATCTAGCACAGAGTTTTCCATCAGGACACAGCCCTGTGTTCTCCAGCTTCACATGCGTGCGCCTCAGAACTTGTATAGACGCATTGAATGCCTCATTACCGACTCCAGCATTGTATGCCTTCTTCAGTAAAGGCGTATCTGACAGCCTGATCATTATTTAATTACTCCCACTACAGCACATTTAATTAGCAGAAAACAACTTGCCCTCATTTGGCTGGGAGCTCCTCTCTCGTATGTATTCCCTGATGGTGTTTTAATGGCAGTGTTTAGCAGCTGGCTAAAGGAAGTGTTTACAGGGGACAGGATGAGAGGCTTATGTGTGTGAGAGTGCTCTGGAACATGCGGCAGTGGCGGCGGCGGTCTCACACTGCCTTTGTGTCTCACGACTGCTATTCACCGGCGCTGTGTGAGCGGGATGTCTAATAAAACACTGTGTTTTTAAATGAACACATCTCGGCACTTAAGCTCCTTTAGCGGCTAAGCTGCTAGTGCATTGGTTGGCACCATGAAACCTTGCATCAGGATTACACATAGATAATTATGCGAGGATTATCCAGCCATTCGGATGACGATTTTTAATTGAGATTCCTATTAAGCCCATTGAACCCATTGTAGCCATTAGTTGTGCATAATAAAAATAACGTATAATAACAAATTCCTTCACTATGTGAGTGTTTGGGGAACAAAGCTGCCTCTTTCTTTATTGAGAATGTGAATCCCTCTCTTCCTACCAAACAGAGTCTGTAGGTTTGATGAATGTTTGAGGTCAGCATTCTAAGGGGAAGATTATCTCAGGTCATGGTATACGCATGCATCTCTGTGTCTGGCCCTTGTCTCCATGCGCTGTATATACGGCCCTGTAAATTAAGATATAAATTTCATTGTGTGAATTATGCCACGGAGTAACGTCTGGGTTTCCAGAGTTATGGGTGCGAAACTGTGCGAAGTTCATCACGGCTGATGGAAAAATGTTTCTCCATGGGATTCTGGCAAGCTCACTCTTTCTTTCAAGTTTGCTCTTTGCTGGCAAGATCGCTCTTTCTCTTTCTCTCTGGCTCTTGACGTACGAACCATGTATCAAGCATTTGTCTGTCCAGGGCTCGCCATTAGTCTGCCATTTGTCGGTTGCCTTCATGGTGTTTACGGTCTGATAGATAGATTTAGCATAAACTTGGCATGTTTGCAGCCTCACTGGAACAGACTATAAAACCAGACAAATGAACAGACATCGTTTATACAGTGTATGCATACATACATACATACACACATACATACATACATACATACATACATACATACACACATACATACATACAGTACATACTGTACATACATACATAAACTATGCATACTGTATGCATACAAGCAGGCAGATAGGCACGTAGAAGTCAGAAGACAGTCAGGAACAGAAATAATGAAAGAGTAACAAACGAGAGAGCGAGTCAATAAATCATGTCTCATGTACACCTAATGAAATAAAGGTTTTGGGACTAACGTGAGCCTACTGTAGCCACAACACAATGCTCGCACACCCTGTCTGCAGCTGCTAGTGCCTGTGGCTCAGCTGTTCCATTCAGCAGCATCTTGATAAAAAAACGTTGCCTCATCAATGAGAGCGTTATAAGGGGCCGTAGCGCTGGGCGGCTCGGGCTGGGGCTGGGGCGGCATGCCTGGTACAGTGCGGATATTTATGACGGAGGCAGGTGCTGGATGGCTGGCGTGCTTGCCAGGGGCCCGGCGCCAACTCCGACCACCGCTCACCTGTTCTCCCAGCATTCCTTTGTGCTGAGGGAGTCCTCAGACAGCGGCCATACCATCCTGCCCTCCCTCCCTTCCTCTCTCCCTCCCTCCCTTCCTCTCTCCCTCTCTCCCTCCGTCCATCTCTCCCTCCATCCCTCCCACGGAGAAAACAATCTGCTGGTGCGAGGGCGGCGAGCGTGGGAGAGAAAGTGCGAAAGAGAGAGAGAGAGAGAGAGAGAGAGAGAGAGAGAATGAGAGTGGGGGAGCCTCCACCAGGCCCTCAGATTAATGAGCCACCCCGCGCCGTACTGCGCTCTCGTCTAGTCGCTCCTAATGTTGGGCATCCATCTCTCTTTTGGACTGCTTATTTATTGATTTTTTTTTCTCGACTTTTCGGGGTGATTTACATGGAAGCTTCATTCTCAAAGGTGAAGAAAGGGTTTAAAAGTGGGGCACACAGACCGTTAGGCCAGAGCAAGAGTAATGTCAGCTTGATGAAGGCTACAGGGTCAACTGTGAGTCTGTCGAGTAATAGCCACTAGCTTTCATGCATTAGCTGCTTATAGAGCAACACAGAACCTAACCTCCAGTCCTCCACTCTATCCCTATATAACGTGAATAACTTTAGAGTCGGTCTGAAGTGTGTGATATGTGTGATGTGTGTCTGTCCACTTGGCAGAGCCTCAGTGACCGGTCAGTGCTCCTCCTGATGGCTGGTTAGCACTACCTGCTCTCTCTCTCTCCCGCTGATTCTGGAACAGTCCGTGCCTCTTTGGCCTGTATTTCAGTTCTGCCAAAGCTCACAAGTGGGATAACCGCAAGGAGGGAAACAGGCTTCGGGGTCCTGCTGAGTTGTTAACTGTAAGCTATGAACGCCAAGACAGGTGGGCTTGTGCCCAATTAGCCACAGGTAGCCATCACTGAGGCTTCGCTTGTCCTTAAAGATGAAGGGGGATTGTAAAGTGGGACACACATGTAGATTAACACACTCATACATTCATTATACAGATAAACTGTCACTTCTGGTCTAGTCTTGGCCGGACTGAGTGAGAGTGGATGTGAATATATTTGTTCATTTCTTTGAGAATTTCCCATGGCTAGTTTAGGGTAACCTCTAGGATGTAATGGAGGTGGTGGGGAACAGTGTGACTTGAGACACCCTATCTGCACAGTGGTAGATAAGGCTCAGACAGCCCTGCTGCGTGCTGAATTTAGCCTCTAATTAGGCATGCCATCTGATTTACAGAGTTAGAAGAGGAGCCGTGTGTGTGTGTGTGTGTGTGTGTGTGTGTGTGTGCGTGTGTGCGTGTGTGTGTGTGTGTCGCTGAGGGCTGAGGCATGTGTTTAAGCAGCTGTGTGGCATGAGACAGTCAAAGCCTGAGATTTCTGTGGCCTCGATCGCACCCATGATGACACTTATGGAAAAGAACGGTCTTAGGCTGCTAATGGGTACGACGACTTAGTTGGCAACATTACGCAACTTTGATATCCAAGAAAGACAGATGCACAAAATTAAACCTGTATACAGTGACAGTATGGCAGAGACAAATTCTGAGGTCTATAGACCTTCCAGACACTCATGATGTGTTAGCAGAGTGTTAGTTTACTGTTGTGCCTATTCACTTTTCAGGCACCTTTTACATAAATGAGGACACAATTATACAGACAGCTACATGTATTGTTTATTGATCTTTGACCGTCATACATTTTTAATAATTACAATTAATAACTAGAAATGCACTCAGAGAGTAGCCTGGGTGTTCCCATCCTGCCTTGCGCAGTGATTTCATTCACGCTGCTGAGGCAGCCTGGAAACTACCACCCTAATTTTTGCCTGAGATAGGGGATAAATCACAGAACAGGGGGGAAAGCAAGACGATGATGAGCTATGCACAGACGCATTTGATAGACGTCCGTGGCGCCCAATGAACGGATCTGGATCTTTTTGAGTTATCTTGCTAACAAACAGACAGACAGACAAACAAACAAACCAACCTCAATGAAAACGGAGGTAATGCTAATTATTAAAGTGGAGCCTGTCTGTCAGTGTCACCCGAACAGATGCCCCACTATCAGTCTCCTGGTGACCCCTGTAGGCTCACGTCATTTTAATAGTCATGTCAGACGACTCGTGACCTTGTCACACACCCGGTCCAGAGGATCAGAATCTAAGCCCTCATGCTCTAATGTAAACCAGACTGTACCGTGACAGAGAGTTCAGACGGACCTCAGCTGTGGAGCCTGTAAGTGATCAAAGCCATCATCAATTGGTGCTGACCGTAACCATGGAGGTGGAAATTGATATGTAAGGACCAAAATGTGTGTTGATGTGGGGAGGAGGTGGGGCAGTCTGGCTTGTTCCAGCGTGTGTGTGTGTGTGTGTGTGTGTCCTGTGAGAGATAGTGTTGTCCGTCCTGCAGGCTGCTCTGGTTGTCATAGCCACGGTGGAAGGAATGTCAGACCGTACTAAACCTAGAATAGCTGACCATTCAAATGCATCACTGTCCGGGGACTGTCCGTTTTCACCTAGTCTAACCTCAGGCTATTTATTTCCCTTGTCAAATTCCCACTATTTTCGTACATGTGTTTTTTGTGTGTGCCCTTGGATGTGTGTGTGTGTGTGTGTGTGTGCGTGTGTGTGTGTGTGTGTGTGTGTGTGTGTGTGTGTGTGTGTGTGTGTGTGTGTGTGTGTTTGCCTGTGCGCCTGTGTGTGCCTGTGTCTGCCTGTATGTTTAGTGTGTGTGTGTATCTACCTGTTTGTGTGTATATGTGTCTGTGTGTGTGTGCTTTTGTATATGTTTGTGTGTATCTGTGTCTGTGTATTTAGTGTGAGTATATGGATGAATATCTGTTACGTTACTGTGTGCGTATGTCTGCGTGCATTCTTGACCGTCTATCAAAAAATGCACGGCGCACTGCACACAGTCAAGCAAAAAAAAAGAAAGCGAAGCGAAAAGAGACGGACCTGCTCCAAGCAGCCTCCGCACCTCCTGTGACCGTGTGGTCCCTGGCAGCGTGGAGGAAATGGGTCTGCCTTAAAACACAAGCATCTGGAAAAGCCATAGCACCGTCCCACCACCGCACGTCTGCCTTTCCCATTCGGCAGCAGCCCTGCCGAAGGGCTCGCTCGCTCGCTCGCTCCCCGGCTGCCCACCCAAGGGAGCGTCTGTAAGTTTCCAGCCTCCCTCGGCGGCGCACGAGATCTGAGGATCCGCTCCCTTAACCCGGGCAGCCCGGCGGGACGGTGCGGTCCTGGACCTGGAAACACACACGCAGGCGGAGAGAGGGGGGACGCACGGACAGAATGAAACATCTGTCCCGGCGGGCAGACAAAACGGACACGCGTAAATGAACGCAAACAAATGCGTGTGTTAAAAACACACACACGCGCGCGCGCGCGGGGTTGTGCGCATACTGCGGGGTGCTGAGGGGGACTCGTATATATGCACACACTTGGATATGAATGTTTACACTATGCATACACTGGAGACACACACACACACACATTTCATTATGAAAAGGTGTTCATGTACATGCATACCCACTTGCACACTTCACAGTTATGCACAACTGCACAAACATAGACACTCACAGACACACAGACACACAGACACACAGACACACAGACACAGAGACACACACACACACACACACACACACACACACACACACACACACACACACACACACACACACACACACACACACACACACACAAAACCCATGTGCAACCCATGCACACACACTCACACACACACACAAACACACACAGACACACAGACACACACATACACACATACACACATATACACAACCCGTACACACAGACACACACACACTGCCCTCCTGCTCTATCCTTGTCCAGCCTCTGACGGACAGAAAGCGGCCGTCAGTGTGGAGTAGCTGGAATTTGGATGATGTCTGATTGACGACCTGCTCACGCTGAGCCTCCTAAATATCCCACACATGCTCCGATGCTGGCATGCAGGCCAGGCCTCTGGTGCGCCATAATCAGCCTATGTTTAGGTAGAGATCCACCTCCCTCTCCGCCCTCCCTCCCTCCCGCCTCGCGAGCCCTCCTAAACTTTCTAAGCATCATGGCTGTGGCTGGAATGCGGAGGAGACGTTTGCCCCCCCCCCCCCCCCCCTCCACCCCCCACCCCCCCCTCCAGATCCTTCGTTGTGTAAACACGTCGTTAGGAGGCTTGGCGTTTCTCATGTTTCGTGTTTTTATTTATTTCTGTTCAGACGGACTCATCTGTCATCCCTTTGCGTCCCATCAGTAAATCCTCCGTGTGATGATCTTCTGTCAACTTTTATTTTTTGTTTACGGTTCGGCACAAAGACCGTGATGAGGGTCTGTCTGAACGCGCACCAAACCGCTATTTTAACACTCACGATTCCCCACTGACAGGGCATGTCCTCCTGTTGTTCATTAACTGAACTTCATCAAGTTTAACGAGTGTAGAAATGCGAGTGATGAATCTTTGAGGGCTGATTCGTCAGTCTTCACTCAATACTCATGCCTTCTATCGGGTTCACTCAGCTGAACTTTATTTATTATCATTCCTTGTTCTTTCTCTAACTCACCCCCCCCCCCCCCCCAACCACCAACACCCCCCCCCCCCCCCCCCCCCCACTCCCAACGCTTCATTTCGATGCGTTCCTAAACTCCGCTCCCCACCCATGTTTTGTTGTCCCGTCTGTGGCGGAGAGGGACGCAAGCTTGGCGAGGGGAGCCGTCGCTGCCCGCCTCTCTCTCTCTCTCTTGACCGCGGGTCCGCGGCCGAGCCCTTAACCACCGAGACGGCGTCTCCGCCGCTGGCCCTGGCTCCCGTGCTCCTCTGACCCGGCTCCTCCACGGCGGGGCAGCCAGGGCGGGCGGGCAGAGACGGGTGGAGGTGGAGGAGGTGGAGGAGGTGGAGGAGGTGGAGGAGGTGGGGTGAAAGGAGCGGCTGCTCCCCGGGCCCTGTGTTTATCATACCTCGGCCTCCCACATCCTGTCCCGGGGCCACGGGAGACGGCCGTGCTCTTCCTGCTCGCTCCGTGCACTCAAGGTCGACGGTCCAGGCCCTTAGAAGGCCCTTCTCCTTAAAAAGTGCTCCGCGGACAGATGGACCGGAATCTGTATTCCTGTGTTTCCTTTCGTCTATCATCTCCTTTTATGGCGGACAGGTTTTTCTAAGTCCAGTTCACGGGTTCACATACTGCCATAGGCTTTGGCTAATGTATAGATTTGATACTTTCTTCTATCATCTCCTTTTATGACGGATAGGTTTTTATAAGTCCAGTTCACGGTTCACATACTGCCATAGGTCTTGGCTAATGTATAGATTTGATTAACTAGACCCCAACCAGCGCGAGCGAGCGCATTGCTCAGTTAAAGCTGCACCACTTTACTGCATGGTGAGAGACATGTGTTCATGGTGTTAATGTCCAGTCATCCATGACTGTTCTGGCTACTTAATGGCTACGCTGTCAATGTATATGAGTAGGGTCAGCTGTCTTAAAGTTATAGTGCTCTTAAAAAGAATCTCTTAGCCTGGGAGACACTGACTTGTAAGACTTGTAAAGTGAAACACACACACACACACACACACACACACACACACACACTGCCTGTGTGAGAAAAGGCGCTTGGAGTATGGGAGCATGATTTTGACAAAAGTCTTGGGGTTGTGGATATGGCGTTAAGACAAATTTGCCCAAGATAGACGATTGCCACCAAGAGAGTCACGAGAAGTCCACTACAAAAGGAGAGCTGCTGAGGAGAAGACCGTCATAAAGGAACATAATGTATTCATGTCTGTACCAGGGTGAGAGTGGCATGTCTCAGCGGTTTCCCAGCATGAGTCGGAACGTTCACAATGACACAGAGTGAAGGTGCCAGCGGGTGACATCCGCTGCCTCATGAACCCCCCTGTATGCCTATGTCATTGTGTGCCATTGTTCACAGCGCTGGAAAGCCAGTGTCATGTTGGCATCACCTTAAATATCCACAGCCCGCTGAATAGAATTAGCACTGTGCGGCACATGAGAGAGTGCCACTTCATGGTGACCTGAGCACATACACACACACACGCACACACACACGCACACACACACGCACACACACACATACACACACATGGTGACCTGAGCACACACACACACACACACACACACACACACACGGTGACCTGACCCCAAACTTCTCTAAGTCACAGAAGACTAAGTCTCTAAGACACAGAACGCCCTTGAGAGTCAAGTGTGTTCAAAGCGCTCTCTAAATCCACAGAAGTCCTCAGGAGGAGTCGAGAGGTCTGCACTGTAACCACACACTGAGTTTACATCGGAACTGTTTTCTGTTTACTTTGGCTTGCAGAGTGCCTGAACTGCACTGGCTTCGCTACCATCAACGACAGACTGCGGCTGATAGAGAATAAGGTAAGAGAGAGAACACTATCTGCCTGGAGCTGTGTTTGACTGCAGCAGCTGTGAAGGAGGGTTGTTTGTTTGTGATGACTCAAGTCCAGAACTCTGAGCTGGGTGTAACGGTTCCTGATAGATTGATGTGTTATTCAGCGAGGCTGTCTTCATCTCTGCATGAGTATGACCTGAGGAACTGTGTGTGTCATTGGGTTAACAGGCGTCGTGGGGACTTTTGCTGTGAATGTATCATTTGTGACTATGGTGCCTAAATGGGATCTGTGGGGACCCATTTCTCATTTCTCTTCGCTCATCACTCACCACTCGTCTCGTCTTGTCTCATCTCGTCTGATCTCTAACGGTCTTGGACTGTGCGATACTGACTTGGATCGCCCTGTGTGGGGAAATGTGGGTGTTCCTGCAGGTGTCGTTGCTTGGGGAGCTGGGCCCCTCGTCGACTCCTCCCCTCCGCCGCTCACCGGAGGCGTCATCGGGGAATGAGGTGGGCTCTCTCCACCCCACCCTCCTCCCCCTCTACAGACCTCTTACAGGTGAGCCAGTTGGCTTTCCACTTTATGATGATGATGACCGTGATGATGATAATAATGATAATGATGATGATGATGATGATAATGATCATGGTAATAGTCATGACTAGGGCTGCACGATTAATTGATTTTTAATCGAAATCGCAATTTGAAGTAATGCGATTAGATCATCGCAAAGGCTACAATTAATCAGGAAGCTGGCAACTCTGTCCCAATTGTGTGACAGAGAGTGAAGCTCTTCTCACAGGAGTTCTGTGCTTCTCATGCACTGGGCATGCTCACCAATCAGATGTGGCCCAGCTAAAAGCGAAGTTTGGAACTTTGAACTGAATTGAACATTGAAGTTTAAATTTCAAACATTATCACTATACAGTGCATGTCAGAACTAGAAAAGCACTCAGAGAGCGCAAACCTCCGCCAAGCGAACACATAACCGCCTCCTGCATCCAGGCAGTGAGACGGATCACTCCCAATGGCGATCCGCAATTTAATGGTTTGTTCCTTGGGTCAGTTCAGACTTTCCCTGAAAATGTCATCGAAATCCATCCATAACTTTTTGAGTTATCTTGCAAACAAACAGATAGACAGACAGACAGACAGACAGACAGACAGACAGACAGACAGACAGACAGACAGACATACAAACGAACAAACCAACAAGCAAACCCTGATGAAAACATAACCTCCTTGGCGGAAGGAGGAAAAAATTGCAATTCAATGTGTCGGCGATGGTAGCTAGTTCCACAGAGGCCCCTGTGACACCACTGTGGTTGCTGATGTGGCTCACAGCTGCGGCAGGATGCTGTAACCTCTTCTCCCCTGTGCTGTGCTAACCAGGGCCCAGGGGGGCTCCAGGTCCAGCCGGCCCCCCAGGCATTGCAGGACCCCCAGGAGAGCTGGGCCTCGCAGGGCACCCAGGCCCTATGGGACCCCAAGGTAGGGATGCCCACAGCCCCTCAGTCCCATAGCCCCATAGCCCCATAGCCCCATAACCCCACAGCTCAAGTCCTGTTTCAAATCTCTTTGTAAGTTCATTAGTTACTGTCCATTTTTTAAGGATACAGTTCCAAAGTAAATAAGTTGATTTTCCAGACCCCAGCAGAACTGATGACATGTCTGTGCTCTGTAATGCAAGTAAGGCAACTGTTTGCCAGATGACTTAATATAAACAAATGATCTGTTAGGAGATTTTTTTTATTCCTGTCCAGCCTTAGAAAATGTGCCACAGTCTCGGCTGCCTGTGTTCCTCCCCAGGGGGGCAGGGCCCGCGTGGCTACCCAGGCGAGAGAGGCCTTCCTGGGCCACCAGGGCCTCCAGGTCCAGCCTCCACCACTCCACAGCTACGGGGGGACGTGTTCACACTGAGCACCAGAGAGCAATGTGAGTATACACCTGAGGGTCTCTCTCTCTCTCTCTCTCTCTTTCTATCTGTCTGTCCCTTTCACTCTCTCACTCTCTCTCTCTCTCTCTCACATACACACACACACACACTTTCTGTATGTGTCTGTGTCTGATTCTGCATGTCCCTCTCTCTCAATCTCTCCCCCCCCCCCCCACACACACACACACACACACTCTGTATGTGTCTGTGTCTGTGTCTGATTCTGCATATGTGCTGCAATGGCCCGTTACATAAATGTATAATAGGCGCTGTATATAGCTCATGCTCTAGTTTTGTGATCTTTTTCCAGTCGACTTCATGTTCAAGACAGACTCAGGGTAAAAAGGGCAAAGAACGGTTGCCAGAGCCCCCGTCAACACATCACTTTTCCTCACATATATCCTAAGAGCCTCAGTCATGTGGATACATTTGGGGGGGTTCGGGGGGGGTAAAAAGTCCCTCCACCATATGTGTTAGCAGCTGCACGACTGTTATGGTGTGTTAGCGCACACGAGGAGTTTTTTCCCTCTAATCTGGATTTAAAATCAGACGCACATTACCTCTGCTGCTGACAAACGCTAAACGTGCAATCTTTCATTTGGTAAACCAGAGTGCAAACAATGGGACAGGAATACCCCTCTCTCTCGGTTCGGACGTCCATATGGAAAGCTTCTTTGGGAGCGCGCGTCCCCAGTCAACCCTTCTTGCTTAATGAACCAGCTTGTCCTCCTGCCTCCTCTTCCCCTTCCTGAAGCTCTCACCGGCAGTCTGCCTGGGTCTAATGGACTAAAAGCTGAGGATCATTAAACATTCATCAAGATGAAAACACACACTCTCTCCCGTACACACACACACACACACACACACACACACACACACACGTAGGGACGCACACACACACGTACACACACACGCTCGGAGACACTTAGACACACACACAGGCATTTCAAAGCAGGGGGATTACATATGGAAAGCGGGAAACGAGTTCATTCCCCCCCCTCCTCCCCATCTGTTCGCTCTCCCAGCGGTCTTGTTTGCTGTGCCTTGGCCGCTGCTCAGGGCTGGCAGGAGTGGGGTCACACACACACACACACACACACACACACACACACACACACACACACACACATACACACAGGCACACACACACACACACACACAGGCACACATGCACACATGCACACACACACATACATGCACATGCATACACACACACACACACACACACACACACACACACACATACACACACACACTCTTATAACTCGGCTGCTGAGGCTGCGGCTCCTGCTGCTGCTCTGTGAAGCCTCTCTCTCTCTCTCTCCCTCTCTCTCTTTCTGTCCCTCCCTCGATGTCTGTCCCTCTCTGTTGATCTCTCATCCTTAGTCTGTCTCACTCCTTTTTAGTCTGGTTCTCTTGATCTCTCTGTTTCTCTTTCTCCATCGCTATCTTTTTATCTATCTTGCTCTCTATATCTGTCTGCTCCCTTTGCCTCTCTCTTCTGTCTCTCTCTCTCTCCTCTCTCTCTCTCTCTCCCTCATGTAGTAGATGATCCTTCAGCAGGGACAGCTACAGCTGTGGCCATCACCTCTGTGCCAAAACCCAGTCATGGTCTGAATCCAATCCTACCTGACTCAGCGACCCCCCCCCCCCCCCCCCAACACATACACACACACACACACACATAGCACACAACACAATCCCCAACCCCCCTGGCCTGAACGGATAATCAGATATTCACACGGCGGGGGTGAAGAGTTCAGGGGAAACTGCACACACATGACCCAGACACACGTATGATCCACACACACACACACACACACACACACACACACACACACACACACACACACACATACAGTACACACACACACACACACACACACACACACACACACACACACACACACACACACACACACACACACACACACACATACACACACACACACACACACACACACACACACACACACACACACATTCTTTGATCCCCTTTGATCCCCCCTTTCACTTTAAATGCATTTCCTCAGTTAATCAGTTCAGTTTGTTGAGTCTGAGTGTGACACGCACAGGCCTTGTTTGTGTGTTTTAATGACTTCTCAGCAATCGGGTGGGAAAAAAAGAACCTCTGAAATAAGCTGGACTGTTAGCCTCAGCCCGACTAGAGGCATGAGATTATTAAACATTTTGTGTACACACAGTGTAATAAAGAGCTTCAGTAAAACAAGGCATGGCACAATGGAATGGACTGATCCATCATTCCATTACATATAGGTGTTCATCAACCTTTCTGTATTTTATATGCACTACCCACCTCGTGCCACTAGATGGCAGCAAACCCCTAACCCTGTGGAGTCTTGGCAGCTCAGTGGAGCAGCACGTAATGACTTCTGTTTCGGTAGGCTTCCGTGGGCTGGTTTTGTTTAAATGGCTCCGTCAGGCTGGTTTTGTTTAAAAGCTGGGCCCGGGCCCCTGGCTCTCTGCTCTACATCAGGCCCAATTTGTCAGCTGTCTGCGCGGCGGGGCCGGAGCTGTTCGGCACGAGCCCCCGCCACTGCCTGCCGCCGCTGCCGCCGCCGCGCTTGCCAAGAACCTGCTGAACGCCGATGTCCAAAGAACCGGGCCTCAAATAAAAACGTTCCTCAAATCAAAAGCCTCACATCACAATTGGACGCTGACAGACAGGGTGGTCTTAGGCGGGGACGCCAGTTGGGGGGTTGGGGGGGTTGGAGGGAGACAGCTCCTTCTCTGCGCTCTGATTCCTCCTAGTGGAAAAAGCCTGAACTGAAACCCAGCAAAAGACTGGACTGTACTGAACCACAGGAAGATTGTGTGCCGAACTGAATCCCACAAAGACTGGACAGAGCTAAACCACACGAAGACTGGACTGGGCTCGTGTCATGTTTACAGAAGCGCGTTCCCCGATTTCAAACACGAAAGGTCTTGCTGTGGCTCTGAGGAGCTCATTTGTACAGTACCACAGCCTCAGATGACTTCAGTGGCTATGAAACAGGTTTAAAAGCTTCTGAATGGGCCTGGGGGATTACTGTGAAATATGTAACCTCAGGGGATTTGCTAACCAGCCCCTGCCTTTCACTGCGATGCGATGCAATGCAATGCAATGCAATGCAACCTCGGTCTGGTGACTGCAATGTTTGGCCTCGAGAGAACTATCAAATGATAGACTGGTTTAGTGTTAGGGCTCAGATTATATGTACTGTACATGTGGGAGAAGGTACAGCAATTACAGCAACCTTTTGAACATTACAAAATCAATATCATTACAAAACATCTCTGAGATTCAGCTTCTGTGCCTCATCAGTGGACTTCTTACAGCAGCCATTTTGACATGCAATAGTGTGGCAAGCACAGGTGAAAGTAATGACACTAATTAAGAATCCACTTATGCTACACTTAGATTGAACAACAGTGTCATTAGCTTCATTAGCAAAACCTGTTTTTTGCCTACTACTTCATGAATGGCTCGCTGTTATGAAAAACTGCAAACAAAGGGGCTCTCTCATTTGTCTTTTTATACAGTATATCCTTCCTTCCTTCCTCGGTCCTCGTTCCCAGTGATCTAGATAAAGAATGATGGGGCTGCACCAATGGGATAGTCTATCCAGTGTTAGTTATAGATCAGTGGGAACGAGCCTGGAGGATCGAGCATCGAGGAGAGAGGAGAGAGGTTGAGAATGGGCCATATAGGCTGTGTCCAAAAGTCAAGTGTGCACGCTGGATAGTACCTTCTTTCCAGTAGCGTCTCAGTTAGCGTGCTCCTCAGTATGCGTCCCTACCTACATTTGGACAGCACTAACTAGTTGGCGTCACCTGACTCGGGGGAGGGGGGTATGTTGACGATTTGCATGACGTGTGGAGCTTGACCTGCGCTGCGCAATGGATTATGGGATATCTGAGGCCAAAAAAGATGCATGGATGCACGCTTGGAAATCACGCCAAACGAAGTACCCATCTAGTAAGAGCGCTTGACTTTCAGACAGTCTATTCTGATGTAACTTCCGGAAAATGCACACTGCCCAGCGTGTGTACTGATGTTTCAGACACAGTCTGTTGTGCAAACCAGTCCTTGTCTCCCAGAATGCATCTGTCCTGTAATCTGTAGTCTCAAAACACAAATATCGTCTTTAAAATTCACAAAAGATTTGACAACTTTTAAGGTAATGATATGGTTGAATAATAATTATATCAATACTTCAATCTAAGCACTTAGACCAGTGTGTTGGTGTCTAACCACTCTTATGTTGAAACCCGTGTATAATTATCCGCCATTCTCAGTCTGTTTGGGAAGGTGTTCCTACTTATATATGATGATTAGATCAATTTGAGTTATTCATGAACTGTGCATCTTTACAGTTAATTTGTGCACGTGGATTGTCTGATTACAAACATGTGTCAAGAAATAGCATGTTGACTAACTAAACAATAATAGCATTTTGATAAAATGAATGTATAGCAATTTGCAAACTAGCAAACTGCAAAGTTTGTAAAGCTGAAAGAGAGGTTAAGAGGATGATTGTTTTGTCCTGTTCAGCATACATGACATCAGGCAAGGCTATAGAGAGTATTCATGCATGAATCTGTGGCCTACTGGTTAGGGGATCGGACTTGTAACCTATGGATGGCTAGTTTGATCCCTGACTGGTTGGGAAAATGTGTGTGAGAGGAACAACACTCTCCCATATATCCACAGATGGCATGTCCTTGAGCAAGGCATCTAACCCCAGACTGCTCCCTGGGCACTGGATCAAAGCCTGCCCACTGCTCTGTGTGTGTGTGTGTGTGTGTGTGTGTGTGTGTGCGTGTGCGTGTGCGTGTGCGTGTGCGTGTGCGTGTGCGTGTGCGTGTGCGTGTGCGTGTGCGTGTGCGCGTGCGCGTGCGCGTGCGTGTGCGTGTGCGTGTGCGCGTGCGCGTGCGCGTGCGCGTGCGCGTGCATGTGTGTGCACGCTCCCACTATGTGCACACCTAGATGGGGTGGTGTAGATGACAAATTTCCTTCAGGACAGATAAAGCCACTTAAATGCTCTCAAATGAAAGGGGCACAGCTACAATGTCTGTTAACTCTTTAAAAGTCAAAGTATTTGTGTCATAACCATGTTTAAGCTACAGACCTAAAAGATACTGTGACTTTTTTTCATATCTGTAACAGACCCTTGTCCTATTCAGTATCACAGTCCATATTTTTGTGTGACGTTAACTATTTTATTCTGTGTGTCCTGTTTGATGTAGATGAGGACTCCCCACTGTCCGCCTATCAGAATCTAAAGATGTCACCGGGCCTCCCCGGCCCTCCCGGTCCACCAGGTCATACAGGTCACCTCTTGTCCCTTCTCACCTCGTGCTCCTCCACTGCACCACTCTGGCATATAGGGCTGGAGCTTAGTGAATGCTTCTCTCCTCCTCACTGTTTTAAAAAAGAGGGTGCTTACCGTGATCATAGATTTAATTTCCTGAGATGAAAAGTAATTAAGAATTTATACTCTTAAAATGTCAGAGTGACTTTAGAAAAGCGCATTTACCAAATGAAGTGATTAAAATTTAAATTTATAAAGCGTCATGCAACCACAGCCTGCACAGGCTCTGTGTTTGTGAACCCCCTTTGAGATTATAGCTGTAATTGTTAATCTATTTATATTTTTAAACAGTTTAAATTTGGGAATATTGTCATGCCCCATGTCTCTGGAATATAAACCAGTGCATGTCTACCTTGCACACTTAGCATCCCTCTAAAGGCCGGCACCCACTAGACACAGCATTCAGCGGTGTGGGCGTGTTGACGTGCAGGATTATAGAACAGTTTTCTATCTCCTGTGTGGCTGCTGCATGGCAGACGTTTCTAGTGAACTTTGCTCCGTTAAAAACAATGGACTTATAATTTTTTTCTTGTAAATGTGGAACAAAAATATGTTCTGATTTGGATTAATACAGAGTTTTGATTATCCAACTGGGTGTGTTATTGGGAATTTATACATTTATTGATGTGCGCAAATATAATTTTGATAACCTCACAACCTCAGCCCAGGCAACATTGTGCGGACCCCCTGCAATCTGGTTTGTGGTTGTATATACCGTAATTTCCCGACTATTAGCCGCGGCTTATACTGTACAGTACATTGATTTTGCAAAATGTATTCAGCTATGAGGTTAATACAGGGGGGCAGTTAATATGGTGTCAATATGGTTTTGTTTCTTTTAACTTGCATAAAACACTGTCCTGCGGCTTATACACAATGTGCCGTTATTTGTGTGAAATTACTGTAATTACTGTATGCAACACAGCTCCATACAGCGGACGCGCCTCTGAAGTGACCATCTCTCCTTCGTCCCCGCAGGTCGGCCAGGCCCAGCAGGGCCCCCGGGGTCGCCAGGACTTCCAGGCCTGAATGTGAGTGCATCCGCAGCGCCTCTCGGTGACTTTACACACAAACGCACACAAGTCAAGTCAAAACCGGTTGTTTGTCCTGTCTGTGCCACATAAAGGTTCTTGCTAATAATAGAACGACGGCAAACAAACAAAACAAAGGTTCTTTGTAGAAATCTTTTGACTTCCAGCTGTCAACACCCGTCTGCTCAGAACTTTCTTTTGCCGGCAAGTTTAGTTTTATGGAAAAGGTTCCATAGATCATACAGCTGACACAATAACCCACAAAGGCACTTGACCCCTCCTTCACTTGCAAGGGCCATCACATACTGACCCCCTCCTTCACTTGCAAGGGCCAGCACATACGGTCTCACCACCGCATACCTGGAAGTGCTACAGCTCAACCCCAGTCTTCAGCCCCAAGAGCACTTAGCAGCTCCTGTGGAGTGATTGGTTAAGTAGCTTGCTGAAGGACACAGGGCAGGAGGTTGACACGGGGGGCGCGGAGTTCCTCTCCTCGGCTCCTCTACCTGCTCCTGTCCTCTGCCTGCCCAGATTCCAAGCAGGTCCATGAATCACGGGGGGGCTGGCGTTCAGGACACAGGGTCACCCCTCTGGCTGCTAGGCCACCATGGGGGCCAGGCCACGGTGAACCTTGCCAGGTCGTGACCTCTCCAACCCAACCCCCCACGGATGTCAGAGTACAATGCCGTAAACAATGTCAAGCATATTTAGGCATGGACTTGAACTTGATTTATTGTTGACTTGAACGTGAGGGGGGGATCAGTGGAAGTTTATTTTTGAACTCCACGTTATGGCCTCGAGTGGCACGTGTGCTTGAATACTTTCTTTTCAGACGTAATTTATTCCTCCGCGGCTTCTCTCCTGAAACGGTCTCCTAAGCTGCTAAGCTGTCGTATGTCATGTCCTGTTTCAGGCTGAACCAGGGGCCTCTGGGAAGCCTGGAGCGCTGGGGCAGAAGGGAGATCGTGGCGAGAGGGTGAGTGAGCTCTTCACGCGT
>NC_084998.1:24281771-24306771 GCF_963854185.1 Sardina pilchardus
GCCAACACTGTTTACAAAGGGGGAGATTTTTTTGCGCCAAAAGAGGTACTTTCACATTCTGTCCTGTTTACTGTTTAGACAGAGTCAGAAGTTTCAGGTTTCTCTATCTGATTTTTATTAAGTATGCACAAAATAAACAGTTGTGTATAAAATGTAGATTGTTATTTATTTATTGATGCCGGAAGGTTAGCATTACCAGCATTTGGGATTTGAAAACATTTTACACGCTCACTTACCCCAGGGAGTAGGTGAACAAAAAATACGGTTGAAATATTGTAAAATCTAACACATCTATTTTGAGCTTCGTGTCTGCTTGCCTTATGAATAACGACTTTCAGCAAGCTTCCAGAAACTTGGAAACGTGAAACGTGAAAGTAAGCATGCTGTGCATGGGTTTGGCACATGCACTATGAATAAGGGGTAGTTTTGCCTTTTATCTAAACCCCTGGCGAGAGAATCTCAAACAGCCGAATCATCAGCTGGCTATGAGTGATATCCACGAAAGAATAAGTGGCATACATTGGCAAAGGAAGAGCCTAGCAAACAAAGCCCTTTAAATATGAAACTGTAATCTGGTGTCAGAATAGCCCCACTAACATTAATCTCAACACCTAATAAATTGTATCTATGTAACTCCTTCCTAAAAGAGTGTGGTTTGCTAGCCGTGCACGGGTATTAAAATGTGATTGTGCTTATTCTCATCATAGCTTTGGTTTCCCATTTCCTGCCGTCTGTGAGCGTTGTGATGTTGTGTTGTTTAAGCCAGAAAAATGATGTTTGTCTTGGCCCTTCCAACTAAAAGGACTCCCTGATGTGTCTTCAAAGTGGACACACCTCACCTTCTTGTCCCTAGAGGACCCGCTTGAACCTGGCGCTCCTCGGAGTTGACTGTACAGTATGTTGTCGTTTGTTTTTCTTTGGTCAGATAATCCTGGTGTTGAAGTCACGGTGACCTTGGCATCACTGGTGGTTCCTCCCTCACAGATAAGCAGACATACAATAATTATTTTTTCTGCACCTGCTGAAAACCCAAACCGACGGGTTGCAGCACCCTGTTTGGCTATAAATAGCCGGGCTGAGATGAAGTGTGGCCGGAAGAATTTCTTTCTTTCTTTCCTTCCCTCCCTTTTTTTTCTTGTGCTCACTCTCTCTCACCCCCCCCTCTCTCTCTCTCTCACACACTCTCTCTCTCTCTCTCACCTCTCTCTCTCTCTCTCTCTCTCTCTCTCTCTCTCTCTCTCTCTGTCTCTCTCTCTCTGCCTGTCAGCCCTGCTCCAGCAGTGTGTGTTATGTTGGGGTTGGACCCCTGCCAGCAGCCAGACGGTTGTGTTTATTATTGCAGGCGAGCTGTTAAACCTCCTCGCAGCAGCACACCTTCCTCACCCACTCTGCCATCGCCACACACACACACACACACACACACATCACACACATCACGCACACAGACACACACACACACACACACACACATATATATATACTCAGACACACACACACACACACACACACACACATCACACACACACACACACACACACACACATCACACACACTTACACACACACACACACACACACACACACACACAGTTTCTGTTTTCTTGAACCGTTTGTGTTGAATTAGATCCATTGGCTGCAAGGCAAAGCAAAGGCTTTAAATCAATCTTCATTGGACGTGTCTCTCCAGTGCTTGCAGGCAGAGAGCCATAGCCTGCTGTCACCAACCAACACATGGTTTCTTTAAAGATTACTTGATAGATTCAACAGTTGTACATTCAAGGTCAATTAGATGGGGATTTGTCATAGGTAGTCAACGTCTTTTACCATTTGTTTTAGATAACAGTTTTATTGTGTGGGGAAGGAGGTGGCGGTGGAGGGTAGCGGGAGGTGGCGATCCAGGGTGGGCGTTACTCTTTATCCTCCTTGTCCTCTCCGTGGGTGATGACATAGCACAAGTTCTTGTAGTCCAGATTTCCAGCGACATCCAGGGGGAAGTTTTCAAACATTTGAGTGATCTGTGAGAAACAACATACGATACGAGCATATTTTTACCATATCAGGGAATGTATGAGAAATATCAGACAATATTAGTAGAAGTACACATAAATCGTTGCTCAGAATACAGTATAAATAACCATTTCATAAGTTTCTCTATCTTTTATTTTGTGAAATACTTCAGGTTCAGTAAAAATCAGCAAAGTGTCATAAATGGCTTATGTAACGACCCCTCCCTGCTGGTTAGTAGAAACCCGTACCTCAGCATCTGTGAACTTGTCAGCTTGAGACATCAGGAAATACTTGATTCTGTCAAAGTAGAGAAACCAATGGTAATGACTCAGTTTTAAAAAACGATTTCCCCAAATTCAGGAAGTAGCCCCCACAACTGCTTCACATGTATGCCATTACTCCTGTATTATACTGCTTTGTTACAAAGAGTGATGACTCCTGAGCTTCAAGTCAGGAACTACTTACTCTTCTCCTTTGATAATACCGGTGGCCTCTGGATCAAAGACCTTAAAAGCGTTGAGAATGGTCTCCTCTGGGTCGGTGCCTGTAAGAGCAGAGGATCTTTGTGAATCTTTGGGCTGAATAACTGGAGGGAGAAACCCCTAGCAACCCTCTCAGGGTCAAGAGGGGCAGCAGAAGGTTGTTATGGAATTGGCTGTTGTTGGGTTTTTGATGTAATCAGATGTTTTGTGGACTCAAACGAATGTCTGTCTCTTTCCGTTTCCTTTCTCCCACTCCCTCACTTCTTTATATTTCCTCTCTCTATCAGGCTCACATTGATGTAGTCTTTTCCTCTCTCCTTTCCTCTCTTTCTCTCTCTCTCTCTCTCTTTCACTCTCTCTCTCCCTCTCGTCATAAATGTTGTCAGGCAGCATTATAGTTGTGAGCTGTCAGTGTAATGGAGTGGCTGTGGGGGTGTATCCCTGTGGCAGTGTCTCTTGGTCCCCCCACACACCTTTTAACTTCTCTCCAAACATGGTGAGGAACACGGTGAAGTTGATGGGTCCCGACGCCTCTTTCACCATCTCGTCAAGCTCGTCGTTGCCCACATTCAGACGGCCTGCCGAACAGATCAATCAATCAGTCACCACACAGACGACAACAGGGGCAGCAACTGTGACTGTGATTAAATTAGCTGTGGAACTACCAGGAGGGCTTTCCAACAACGGCTGAAGTCTAGTACAGAATGTACCTCCCATTAATGGGCGTCCCAACGCTATTTGCCACCTCATCATAAAGTATAGAGAAGTCACTGTCATCAATTGGATTATAGTTTGTTTGCTTGTATGTTAGGGTGAACAGACGTCCCCGGTTTCAGGGGACAGTCCCCGTTTTTTGGTTGCCTGTCCTCGGGGAAATACAGAATGTATTTCAATCAGATTGATAGTCAAACTAAATATGGTCACCTTATTGGACCATATTAATACCATATTAACTGCCCCGTGTAATAACCTCATAGCTGAAGAAATTTTGCTAAATCAATGTATCAGCCGCGGCTAATAGTTGGGAAAGTTCTGTCAGTGGAGAGCTGCTTACCAAGAGCAGCATAAGTGTCCCTCAGGTCGCTCTTGTCAATGACGCCATCTCTGTTCTGGTCCATGATGGTGAAGGCCTGGGCACGCAAACATAAGCAAAAGGGTCGTGACTCACAGCAATTCTGCCCACGGCTCCTCACCCACAACACAATCACAGGCCTGGAGTCACACACAATATATAAAGACACTGGAACAACTACCACCAACCACCAAACCGCCAAACTAACATTATACGACAATTACTGAGTTACTGCACTGTCAGCACTCATTGAGAGTAATTCTGATGTCTGTAGTGCATGTGCCACTGGTCCTCTTCTCTGTGTGCAAATCCAGTTTTGAGTGATAAATGTCTCCTTTAACAGACCAACCTCCTTGAACTCCTGGATCTGGGATTGCTCAAACATGCTGAACACATTGGAGCTGCCTTCTGTTGCCTTCTTCTTGGCTCGCTTTGGTGCCTGGTGGGTTAAATGACGTGTTATATTTATATACTTGAAGAAAAACTGTGTGCATATAAATCTTTGAAGATTTTTTTAACACCTTGTAAAAGTGCTGAGAGAATAGTCTTCTCATATTACACATTTGTCCAGAGTGCTGCCCACGAGTTTTTAAGGTCAACAAGTGGTTTCCATAAACAACGGGTTTCCAGTCATGTCGCCAGGGTGGTAAGCTGGCTTTTTCTTTTTTCGACATTATAATAGTGAAACTGCAGTGACCAAAATATACATGGTTTTCACCACAATACAGCTGAGAGTTGGCTCAGAGTTCAGTCAGTGTAAACATGTTGCTTGCCAGAACAGTCCAGTTTTTGATTTCATAGACTGTACTTAAATATAATAAACTGTTGGTAGCTCTGTTTTGAGGAAGCTACCATGACAGCATAATCAGAACAGTGCTGTTTGAATTTTCACATAGCGGCACATAAGATAATAGCAATAGACAGTAACCCGCAGATGTTTAGATTTCTCTCTCATTTTGCCATCTGCAGTCAACACAGTAGAATGCAAAACCAGGTTTGTTGCCAAGTGTCGTTTAAACTGACAACTTGAATTAGGCCTGTCATCAGTTGAGTAATATGAAAAAGATTTCATTGAGGTATTCTCACTGTCAGTATTTTGTAATCTGATGACTGAAATGTAATCTTATGTATGCACTTGATATGGAGTAAATATTTATGTAATAACATAAATTACCCATGAAAAATATTAGCTTTGTCAATTTTTTAAGTTTAGTGGGTGGATACTGGTGATATGGTCAAATAAACATATCACATCCAGCTCATTTATGTATCCTCAGAAATCCTCCATCATACAGTCTGTGGCTATACAAGTCTATTACATACTTTTGTTGTATTATTACTTATCTTGAATGCAGAGAACAAATAGAAGCAACAGTATAAGAAATCACTTCAAAAAGACCGAAATGAGCTGATAGTCTCTGTTCCTTCTCCCAGCGTACTGTACACAGGTTGAACTAACTTTGCAAAAAGTATCCTCTGCAGTAGCATACAGCACAATCATCCACGCAGCACAACAGAGCCATCCTAGAGTGTGTGTTCTGGCAAAGTGAAGAGCTAGAAAGCATGACAGGAAGAAAGACAGGAGCGAGAACGCCAGCCTACCATCTTTGTAGTAGTCCAGTTTCCGCTCCCCAAACGAGAGATGCCCGAGAGAGATCGCTCTGGACCAGTCTCCCTCACTGTTATATATTGCCTCCGAGGAACACCTGTGCTAACTTTAGATCCGGTGGGGTGGGGGCAGGGGATCTTAGAGCATGCCATATAGAGCACAGACACCCCCCACACCCCCCCCCCCCCCAAACTGCCACACACACACACACACACACACACACTCACACACCCCACTTCCATTGTAATTGACAGATGCTGTTTAATCTGAGCTGAGGCGAGAGGGCTCAGCTATCTTAGGCTCATCACTAGAACCGCCGCGCTGCACACCGCCCCCCAAAGGGCCCACCACTGTCACCCTGGCCGTGGGCTTGAGCACCGGGTGCAAAGCCCCGCCGGCTTCACACATCAGGCCGTTTACTCAAAAGATGTCGACGCCAGATCTAGACCATTAGGATTACGGGCCCCCAAATTGCTTGATGCCACTTGTTATGTCTGTGGCTCTGGAGAGAAGCTCGTTTGGACAGCTGCTGATACGGCCGGGGTAGGACACGGGACCGTTTGGGGAGCTACAGACGACGAGGCTTTTTCAAGGCCGGAAAACAATCACCAGGTCCACGGCACAGCCGAGTCAAGGCAAGGTCAAGCCCATCAGTGATGAATTCAGAGCCTGAGGATTTAACCTGCTGGGGAGGAGAGCTCATTTCAAATGGGCTTCTAGCATCAGCCAGAGCTCATTCATTTTGTGGAAGGGGGGCCAAACAATGTTAGTAGGAGTATAATATTACCCCTCTCACACACCCCCCTCCCTCCACAAACCTCACCCATACTGCACCACCACCACCACCACCACCCCCAGTGTCCCACATTTGTCCTCCATTGTCAGGGTGCTAACAATGAGGCTGCCACCAAGGCCCACACTCTCGCTGACACATTTTTTTGTGTTTCTTAATTTAAACGAGCAATGCCAAGCAGCCAAGTTCAGGCCCGTCTGGCATCGGATCAGACGTGCCCGTCGACCGCAGCCGGCAACCCGGGGAGGCAGCGGAGGTACTGGCAAGGTTGGCCCAAGTCCCATTTTTAGCCTGGACCTTGCAGATCACTGCAAAATTAACCGGTGCAACAGCGGGCAATGGAAGAAGGGGTGGGCATGGGGACTGATGGACTGTCTAGCACAATGTATGTGTGTGTGTGTGTGTGTGTGTGTGTGTGTATGTGTATGTGTTTGTGTTTTTTATCTGTCTGCATGTGACAGTGTGTGTGTGTCCGTGAGCCGCGCAGCCAAAGCTGGCCACACACACAGCCGTGCCCATGTTAGGTGCGTGTCAAGCAGGTGAGGCCGTTAGAAGTCAAGGTCTGGTTGCTGCATTCTTACCATGACAAAGCCAATCTCCTCCCGTCAACTCACTGACGGCTTCCCACAGCTGGGCGGCCCGTCAATCAGAGACCCGGGGAGCTTCCCTCGCACACACACACCGCGCGCCGCGGACTTCACCTTGATCACGGCGGAGTGCGGCAGGGACACGCCCACTGCAAATGTCGATCACGGGCCGAGGACCAGCCAATAACGCCCCCTCCCTGCTCAGCGCGTGGCCCCGCCTTGCACAGCTGTCAATAACAGGAGTCTCTTCCCTTTTGTCCCTGCAATGCCCTCTGCATAGTGCACATTACTCATTCCTTTTGTTCCCCTGTTTATGGGCTCTCCTGTTGCCTGTCAGGCTACATTCCCCCTATGGCCCTGTTTTTTTTTTATTCCGCTTGTTCATTAAAAAAACTTCTGACGCAACTTCTGTCTTTTTTTACTCAAAGCTCTACAAATCTCTTTCTTTTTTTTTTATTGTAATATCCTAAATCCAATCTTAGGGGTTTGTCTAGACTGGTGCTACAGGATTATTTGACCTTTTTAGCGATGCCTCTCGGGGTGTTGACGGTGTTATGAGGTTAAATGATATTTAAACCACTGATTGTCATCTAGCAGTAAAGTATGTCGGAAGAAAAAAGGTGGAAAAACCAGTAATGCTGGTGAATGCTCAACTGACCATCAAACACAGACTTACAGTACCAGGTATATTTCTGAAGTCACACACACACACACACACACACACACACACACACACACACACACACACACCTGAATGAAATTCTCTAATTGTCCATTTGCCATTGAAAGAAATGGGCAATATATTCTATTGAATCCCCAATAAGAGCCATTATGAGTAGCGCAGTGTGAGTGCCTCGGGACTCTTTGTCATAATCAGACAGAGAATGTCTAAAAAAAGACATGAAGCGGCAGCTTGTTGCGTAAGTTCTACCCAGAAGACTTATAAGTTATGTTTTTCTTTCACTGGTTTCAGTCATTCATTATTGGTCTCCGTAGGCTATGTCTTCTATTCACCGTCACACCCAATCACAGAATTGCTTTTTGGTTATTATACATGACTGTTATTTCCCTGAGCTACATCTAGCACTATGATGTTTTCAAGTTCCCCTCTTACTATCTGCAGCTGCTATTCTACCCTCTCCAGAGGAAAGGTCCTTGCCAGTAATGTCTACCCATCTGTATTTGATGGCATTGCTTTTTTATCAGTTGCTTGATTGCTCATCTGGGGAAAAATGAATATTTTTCTGACATATTTTTTGTCTCTCCTCTGCTCCTCTTATATTGTACAGCTTAACCCTGAAGCATTGTATGAAATCATATTTACAGTAGCCTATATTTCATATTTAAGACATTGTGATATTTTGAAGTTATACTGTCTCTATATAGTACTATAACATTGTCTTTGTGTATCATCTACAATATGTTCACCGCAGATTAATCCTGTTACTGTACACATATAAGTTGTTTTTGACCTTGACTTCTATGTTTGACGTGGGAGGGTGGGTTGAGCCCTTCCACCCCCACAACATTACTAAGGACCTCACATGGACTGTCAACAACATCCAATACACATCCAGACAAAGACTCTACCCCCTTTGTCAAGAAGAAATTCAAGGTGTCAACATCTAACTTGAAGGCGTTCTACTCTTAAGCTGTGGAGAGTAGCAGGTAGCATCTAGTAGCATCATCACCATGCATTACCATGTTGTAAGTTGCTTTGTAATGTAATGTAATGTAATAATGTAAAGCATCATCACCTGGCATAAAAACATCCCAGCTCGGCATGGCAGTGCCCAGTGGAGACGGGTGCATTCAGAGCGCCTCTCCCTGCCCTGAAGGAATGCAAATAAGTGGCCAACACATTTTAAAAGACATTTCACACCCTGACAATGGACTGTACAGATCGCTGAGGTCAGGTAGACACCTCAGGCTAAAACAGAAAGACTTTTTGCACGTTGAAGCCCACTCCCTCTCACTATTTATACGTTAAATCTTTTCATTTTTCTTTATAAATAGTTGGTAATCACCCACTGCACAGGAAGAAGTTGAGCGACTAATGTCGTTTCCCTATATTTTATAATGTGACAAATAAAAGTCCTTGAGTCCTTGAATGCTGAACAAAAATGCTCTACATAATTCACATATGCTACACACATACAAACAGTAATATCTCTATTGAATACTATGTAGCAACATGCCAGGCCAATACTACACATGACAATGGGCCTCATGAATCTGAGTCACTTATGATGATGACAAGGGGAAAACTGAAACAGTTAGATATTAAGATGCCTTGTAAATGTTTAGATTAAATGAAGATGGATGTTATCATCTCTCAGATGAGAAAAAATATTGAATATCAAGTGCTAAAGAAAGAAGGAAGGAAGGGATGCCACTGGCAACGGTGGAGTGTGGTGCACATCATTCATTGCCTGAAAAGCATGACAGACATGAGATATCTCAAAACAAACAATGAGCGACTCTCAGGAACCTATAAATCCTAACTGACATCCAAGCGCAGTCATCAATGAATGCCACTGTATTAGGGGGCTTTTTGCCAGCTGGAGTGTGTGGTTGAATTCTCTCGCTGATTTATTTCAAGTGATACGGTTGGTGGGACATGGGGATACGCTGGTGACTTTCCAGTAGGTGGTGCAAAAGATACAACAATCCCTCATGCTAACTCTGCCCAGGGCAGCCCTCCAAACCTTTGTTCAGCCGCATAAATATCTGCCCAACCTCTCCTCATAGTTGGTGGTAACCACAGAGTGTAATGAGACAAGACACAAATCCACATATTCACATGCATGCACACTCATAAACACCAATCACACACACACACACACACACACACACACACACACACACACACACCCCTCACACACACAAACACAAACACAAGCACACACTCACACACACACACTCGCACACATCACTGGGCATTTCTGGGTAACTTTGCCGACGTCCACACTCTCCTCATTTCTGATTGCCTTTGCATTTCCATAATTAAAATGTAATCCAGCATGTCGTCCCTGTAAATGAGGCTTGTTCTCTGGAGGACGATTATCTGATTTAAAAAATGTGTTGAGGAGAGGAGGGAACCCTCGGCATATTAGCGTGATGCGCGGACGGCTCCTAATTAGGGCCCCATGAGATCAGGGCCTGGCGGAGCAGGGAGAGAGGAGAGGGGTGCGTGCTGGTGGTGCTGCTGGTGCTGATGGTGGTGGTGGTGGTGGTGTGGAGGATGCGGCGGCAGGGGTCTCCTGTGGGTCTGATAAACAAACTGCCAGTGGGAGCAGAGTGCCGCGCGATTCCCAACCCCTCGCTGAGAATGATGATGCGCTGGCCTGGGCTGCAGGGGCATAGGGGGAAGAATGTGTGTGTGTGTGTCTGTGTGTTTGTGTGTGTTTGTGTCTGTGTCTCTCTGTGTGTGTGTGTGTGTGAGTGTGTGTGTTTGTTTGTGTCTGTGTGTCTCTGTGTGTGTGAGTGCGTGTGTATTTGTGAGAGAAAGGATATGCATGCATGTGTGTGTTTGTGTGTGTGTGTGTGTGTGTGTGTGTGTGTGTGTGAGTGTGCGTGTGTGCGTGCGTTTGTGTGTGTGTGTGTGTGTGTGTGTGAGATAGGGAGAGGGAGAGGGAGCAGTATGAGTGTAGTATGTTAGTGCTCATATCAGGAATATGAATATAACAGTATGTGTGTCGTATGTTAGCACTCATACTGTATCAGGGAATATGAATATAACAGTATGCGTGTAGTAAGTGCTAATATCAGGGAATATGTATATAACAGTATGAGTGCTGTATGTAGCGCTCATACCAGGAATATGTAGCCTATATAACAGTAAAGCATGTTAGTGCTCATATCAGGGAATATGTGTATAACAGTAAAGCATGTTAGTGCTCATATCAGGGAATATGTATGTAACAGTAAGAGTGTAAGATGATGCATGTGTATGTGCACATTTGCGTGCACACCCTAGATGTCTCTCTGTGAGTTTGTATCTGATGACAGTCTATTTCCTGGGGTTAACTTACATCCTCTTTTCTGCCTTCAGTCCCATTGCCTGCTGCTGTAGATTTTTTTGGTAGCTCTCTTCCTTCACTTACATAACATTATGCCTCCTCATGCTTATTAGTGCGCAGACCACTGAGCATTGTGTAGCATGGTGAAATGCTTTATCAATGTGCCCGATTCTCTTCTTGTTATGGGTCCTCTTTAAGGACGATAACGTAATGTTCAATAGTATGGCTTTACGAGAATTTTGTGACAATATGTTGTGTAATATATTGCATGCAAAGCCCATGGTATGTTGAAAAGAGCTTGCATTTACAGTTAGTTTACATTATGTAAGGTCTGTGGCCTCGTGTTATATCACACTGAAACCACATCACAGGCTAGAATCCTGTCTATACACTATTAGTCTCCTATAAGTTCAGAGGCAAAGCCAATTAGAGGCCATTTCCTCAATGATGACAATTTGTCTGATGAAGACCAGGTGTACAGATTCCCTCCTCCCATCTTTCTCTCTCTCTCTCTCTCTCTCTCTCTCTCTCTCTCTCTCTCTCTCTCTCTCTCTCACAATAGCAATAGCAATAGCAATAGTATAACTCGTTCAATTACATTTTATCGTTCTACAACAATTGACACTCACTGGCACATGAAGGAAAAGGTGTCTAAGTATGATACCAAGAGGAAGCTCTGTACTTGGTATTGTAATATTGCTTGTTGCAACTCTTATCTTCATACCCGCTCTAACAGATTCAGCTGTATGGTAGACTCCAGAGGTCTAGTTTTACTCTGAGCATCTTGGACACACGTGTTAATGCTGATATGGATAATACATGGCCCTTATAATGATGACACAGCTCTACAAATGGCATAGAAATGTAAAAAGATTGGGCTTCATATCTGTCTGTGATAATATCTAGAATTTCATTTATCAAAGGCTACTTGGCTACTTTAAGCCTCAGACCGACAGAGCTGTGCACAACATAAATTACATTTTAATTAGAAAATGATTGCACTGTATCAAGCGTGTATGCAATGCCTCATGTATCCATTAAAGCGGGCATGAGGCATGCGTACCTGTGCACAGCAACGCAAAACAATATTCTAACTGTTGAATATTGAATGTGGCCTATATTCTGTTGATGAAAACACTGTCATGCAATAACTTGACTAAATGTATACAGGGGATAGCCTACAGTTTTTTTAGCACAACACAGTTTGATGATTTTAAACAGGCCTGACCCAAGCTTTTAATCTGCATCGACACATTGTGTCACATTTAAAACTGAAGTCTACTTGGTGTATGATCATTTGACCATGAAGATTAAACCTCATAGCCTAGCATGCATCTTTGCCTTACACCGCTCCTCCCTCTAAGCTGTGAGCCCAACCTCGTTGACCGCGGTAAGCAAGGCGCAGAGAGCCTTATTATGTAGGCAGCCCAGTTCTTGGAATGACTCTGACCAGTAGAGGCACTGTTCGCCAAGTTCAAGTTCAAGTTGAGGATCAGGTAGAGTCTGAATTACATACGGGGCACATTGTGAAGGGCTGACTCTTGCTTTTTGAGATATAGGCCTAAGCTGTTGAAACAATAATTACAATGGCATTACTCTATTTACAGGTTTATTGTGACTTACGGGCGTCACCTATTCCATAATAAATTCGCCAACACAATGAAGAAAGGCATGTATTCTTTTAACCCCATTGTATAGGCCTACATTACAAGCACACTGAAACTGATTGCTTTCATCAATAGACAAACAGTAGACTTACTGTAAACTGCACAACGCATCTTACGTTCTATATGATATTTATAAATGGTCCGTGAGATCATTTTAAGTTAATAACGATTTTTGTTTATATGTATATTATTGATCCAATCGATCAAGATCAATAGCTTTATTGGCACAATAAAAATGGTTTAAAAATACGGGAGAAAGGGAGACGCTGTAATTAAAGGAATATTTCAGCAAAGCAGTAAACTGTGTCCCGGACCAGCATGCTTTTCACAGTTGTTGAGAATAACCGATTCTATTGCTACTTAAGCGTATCAGGCGATATTTAAGATAAATTATGGAATATGCAGTGCCCTTGCTTACTTGGCGGCGCGTGATCTGAGTAAAATTCCATCCCACGTTTTAGCAGTTTAAGAAATTGCCACCTTCCGTTCAATAATTCTATTCCGTTAAGTCCATTCAATATCACAGGTTCCTGTTCAATAACTCCATTCCGCGCCCCTGTTCAATAAACGATGGCCCTATTGAATTGCTCCGCTCCGTGTTTTACGCGCGCTCCCCCTCCTTTCCACTGAACTCCAGCCCCTCACGCTCTCTCTATCAGCCTCTCATTCCGTCTCAATATGTCTCAAGATGGCGGCCAATGCGGGATCGATGTTTCAATATTGGAAGCGCTTTGATTTACAACAGCTCCAGGTCAGCTCTTTTCCTTATAGTTACTGCGAGTTCTTTTGGGGTTGTGTGAGGAAAGTCGTCGTCTAGTTGCTGCTTCGCTCTGGAGCCCTAGTTTACCGGTGTTATGTGGCCGCTTTTGGAGCTCCGTTCTCCCATTGATTAAAGCGGCTCTCTCGTTGATCAGAAATTGATCCTCTTTGTTCAATTCCCATCGATCAGCCATCATGGCTACAAAGACGCAGCCACCCTGGTAATTGGACAATAATGAGTTACGAATTCATTTAGGAAAGTCGCGAGGTGCCACTTTCTTAGGAAACTACTTTGGTGGAACTATCTTGGTGGTGTGTTTTGTTTGAATAATTTTGTTTAAGAGTACAAGTGCGTAGCCTATGTGGTCATGTACTCTGGCGGGTGGCGCTGTAGGGAATGGCACTGCGCAGTACAGAAAGTGTAACATATTTAAATATAGATTTTAAACGTTTATTTGCAAATACGATGATTGTATCTGCATCTAGACTATGTAGAAAATGTTTGAAAGATGAAGTTAATGCTTAAGTTTTTACCGGCTGGGTGTTCTACTTCGCAAATGCTAGGGATGCAGTCAAGTGAACTTTGCTGTGATAGCTTACATAACCTAGGTACATTTACGCATGAAAAATATTTAATTTTTATAAGCCAGGCAGAAATTTGTGCATTAATGTATCTTTACGTAACATAGACCGTTCATGGCTCAAACGTGAGAAGAGCTCGATAGAGGTGTCTTTAATAGCCTTCTAGCTGGCTGAGGTTCAAGTTCAGGTTTGTGGCGCTTTTGTGTGGAAATTGGCTGCTTTGGTGAAAATACAATAAAGTAATATGCTAAACTAATTAGACAGTAGCATATTCAGTTGGGCTGAACTGGTTTATATGAACTATGTTGTCACCTAAGACATTTTATTCTCTGTCTGTGTAGCTTATTCAATGAACATTATCCCACATTTCGTAGCCTGCAATACTTTTGGACGATTGGCTGTTCAGAAGTTCAGAAATGCATACTCGACAACTAAAAAACAGAGGTCCAGAATATAGGTCTAAATCTTTGGTTAAGTTGGATAATTCAGCATAGAGTAGTTCACGTGTTTAGGGGTTTATAAATGAATATTCCAAAGATTTTGAACTTGCATCTACTGTGGACCGCTTAAAGGTAATGGCGAAGCGTTATAAATGTCATAGTTGTTGTAGGAAAGATAAAGTAGCCTAATGTACCTTGTTATAGAGTTAAGTTGATAATGTGGAGATTGTGTGTTTCTTTATACGCTGTGCGAGCGATTTCATGGTAACATGTTGGTGTATTTGAACAGCGTTGGAGACAATACATCATAGACTTGCTACTTTGTAACTTGAGTAGCCCTTGCGACTTTACATGAAATGTAGCGGATAATGTCGATACAAAGTATTTTTGTACTTTAATGATGATTCAATAAATTAAGACGAGATCTGAATCTCTTTCACTTCCTCGCGTTTTAGTCGCTCCAGTCAGGGTATTTATCAAAAATCGTATTTGTAAGCCTTGTTATCTTTACGCTTCATCTTTTTCATATAGTATACATACCAGTGCAGTCTCTTTCTGTTTTTATTAGATGACCTATTTGTGTACGATGAGCATAAGAATGTGGTTCAAGTTCACACGTCATAGCCTTATAGTGTTGCCCATTTTGTGTACGTCCGCCTGTCTTAAAGTAACCAATGTCCAAATGTGGGTTATTGTTCGCGTCTAAAACCTTTATGTTCTCAACAATAAGAACATGTCTCGCTATCGAATGTGCGCTATAGCTTCTCATCCATCAGTAGTCTTGAGAACAGGTTGGTTTCATCAATCACACCGGGATAATTAGCATTTTAACGTATCATCTGCACTACCGACATTTTGCCCAACATTTCATCCAGTATGCTACTGTAGAAAACATTTCGTTTGCTCTCTCGCTCGAACTAGCGTACCGTTTCAAATAGCCTACACACCTGGGTGATTTGTTTAGGTCATGGCTGTTTTTTCCCTTCCGGTATCAGCCTGCTCTTTGTCTATTTGACTACGAAAAAAATCTATAGCCTAATAAGTAGCTAAGCCGAACCTTACATTCGTAGACTCTAATCTTTACAAAACAGAGCACGGTGTATCGTCAATGCTCTCAAGTATAAACTCCCTATGCGGGGCTGCGGTAGGCATTTGGCTTTGTGAACTTGCAATCGATTAGCCTACTCAAACATGCAATAGAGAGGAAATCGTTGATTTGATAATTATGATGTTCAAGCAGATCATGCTATGCTCACTGCAGTGCTCCTAAATCTGATATTACCTACTAGCGCTGTTGTTTGTCAGTGCAGATAATATGTAGAAAATATTATGTGAAATATTGATTATTATGAAATCCAAAATGCGTCTAAAATTGTAATTATTTCAGATCATCTGTAAAGTCTGTGTTCCAGTGATTGTATAGAATTAGTTTTAAAGCTGTTGTGCGTAGTATATGCCCCATACCCCATACGATTTCTGCTAAAAGACTTCTCTGCCCTAATCATCTTCACATGTGTTTACTGCGGGGCCCAGCGTCAACATCACTATGCGTCACATACGGATGTGATAAAAGGCCCATAGTAAATGCAAGACATCAGATGTTATTAGTGCAGACAGCCAGTCTGATAACACTTAAGACTGGAGCCTGCCTGGATTGCCATGTTGGGATTCCACAGCTTACTTGAAATGGCCCACTATTAATTTCTCATTTGATATTAATTTATTTATAATTTTCTTTCAAAGACTTTGAAGATGGTTCTGAAGAATGATAAGCTTTTTAACATTTTTTCAGACTGTATTTCCCCCCTGCTACATGGCTTCTTTTGTAGCTACATGCAATAGCTGTTTTAATTGGCCACTTGCTGCAATAGTAAATATCCCTTCCACATGTATGGAACAAGTAATAAACCAGTACATTGTTTCTGTTTAATAGGTCTTTCTTATTAGTGCCATCCATATGTAAAATCCATTACAGTGACAAAGAAAGAGCAGAGCGAGGTCTGCTAAAAATGAGTGAGCTCGTCCTAAACACGCAAAATCCCATTTCCTTCCTCTTTTGGGACACGTATGAGTGAATGAACATCCCAGACCGCGAGGCATCGCAGAGTCCAGGCCCTGACCTGATGTCTCAGCTCAGCAATCAATAGTGTGCTTTTTTTTTCTGAATGAAACTGGAGGTCTTGTTTGTACTCGCCTGCCAGACAGACCACACTGGTAGGGGACTGGACGCACAGTCGCACACAGGCTCTCTCGGTGCTCAGGTGAAGGGCAGGTGTTGCGGCGTTCCGGGCGCCTTGCGTTCCTGTTTGCGTGTCTGGGATGATGGTTAAAGGCCCTGTGCTGTGCGTGGCTGTTTATGCCATCAGATGCCGGGTCTGTTCGGAGCAGAATGGCCACACACAAAGAGCCCTCCGAGCTCACATATGGCATTTCCCATTTGTTTGTTTCTTTCTCTCTTCTTCCTCTCTTTCTTTTTTTTCTCTTTCTCCTTCTTTCTTTCCTCTCTACAGCCACCGAATCTTCAGTCTGTTTTATCATGCAGTATGTTGTTAGTATTTTGTGTGATGCATGTGTATGGTGCTTTCTGCTAATACTACAGATTGAGCAGTTTATCAGTCCTCAGCATTACAGGAGTGATCTCATGCAACATTGCTTTTGTAATGGTCAAAACATGACTGTCTGTAACCATAGAGCGATGAGCCTGGTGCGGTCCTTATAGTTCTCTTAGAAGGTCAAAGCCACTCTTTGCAGTTGTTGTTGTTGTTGTGCAATCAACTGAAATGACTGGAATGTACCAGCTTTATCTGGAGACAAACAGTGCGAACAGTTGATTGGAAAAACTAGATCGAAAGCAAGTTTTCTCGTGGCATGCTCGTTATAGGGGGCAATTTCAAACCTCACGAAAGACAGCTAAGAGCCATCACCTGGAAATGAAATACATTTGAATGTCAATTTACAGAATGGCATTATCACACACAGATTGTGTATTTTTAAATATTCATTAACAGTATGTGTGGTTGGGGATTGTTAAACTTTTCACATTCATTGTTGAAGTCACATTTACTTTTCAAAGTTCAAATGAGCCTTTTTTTTAAAGTCACTATTTCGGCCCTTAAATCAGCCATTGAAATAATTTTTTGAATGCAGTCCAGTAAGGTAACGTGCATTAAACATGTGTAGAGCTTGTAGTTGCAGTTGGATTGTCAACCCTAACCAGTTCCCGACATCAGAGAGCAAAGTAAATCACTCTGCAAACTTAACTGTCTAATTTTTCGTGTTTGAGTGTGGTTTGGGTGTGTTGTGATGCCTATCACCTGTGACGCGTATAACCACAGGTAAGGCGCTGCCGACAGGTATGCAGACAGTTGATGTTGCGTGTGTATGGTGTGTGTGTGTGTGTGTGGGTGTGGGTGAGGGTGTGTGTGGTCCTGCATGAGTTATGTCAGGACAGAGCAAGATTAGAAGAGAACAGAAGATGAGATGCCATACTATGAGTGAACATAGAGTAATCCAACCTCTATCTCTCCCTGCCTGGGCTTGTTCCAGTGTTCTGCCTTTGTTATTTAGCATGTGAAGTTTTGCCTTCTCCATTGAGCATCACTGCATCCAAGAATGCACACTGCACTCTGAAAAGGCCAATGGAGATGAGGTAATGCGTGATATACTATATTTTTAAGACATGTACTAAAACTCAGCTGTGTTATAATAATGCGCTATGTTTGTGTCGTGTCACTGTTGTAACTGAAATTGTGCTGCTTTAACTAAAAATGCAGTTGTGCAGTGGTTCTTTTTTGGCTGGGATATTAAAGCTTGTAGGATGAAGTGGGGTATTTATAGACACAAATGCATGGCATTTCTTTTCACATCCTGTAGAATGTCTTGCTCATGGTGGCAGAGGCCTTCCTGGAGCAGAGACAGGAAGTCCCTGACGTGTTCCTCGGCGAGGGTACGATAAAGCCGGGTCTAACAGTCTGCGCTACTTTTAGAAAGACCCTTTAATGTCGAAATGAAAGATGCCTTAAACAACAGCGGCCCTGTTTCTTACCACACACGCACAAACACACATCTATACATGCAGTAAATTCCCAAATCACATTCACACCACTTCAAACCCAAACCAACTTGTAAACAAGGCCCTAAAGAAAAAAAAAAAGATCAACATTTGCATGTCTCCATCCAGATTTAGCTTCTGGCATTCCAATCCCTTTCTGTTTTTTTCAATATGAACTCCCCATGGATTTTGTAATTGCTGCCGACTGGATGGGAAATACTGTTTACATTCTGTTCTGGGTTTGAAGAACTTGAATTTGCAATCAATTCCCCCCCCCCCCTTAGTTGCCTCTGAGGTCTTTGTCAGTCATAGGCACAGGGAGAAGTTCCAGCTTGAGTCAGATGTCATCCTGGATAAAAATATCAGCTCTATCTATTTTGTCTCAGCTTGTAAAATGTCCATTAATATCTTTGTGTTGGGAGTTTGGATGGCGTTCGGCCTGGATTCGCAGTGCTGATGTGACATATTCATAAATTTACTCTGGAATCTGAACTGCTGCTACTGGTTTAGCAAATCAATGGCAGCTTAGCCTCGAGTCAAGTTTGCCTTTTTTTTTATAACTGTGCCAAGATGTCGGGAAAGGTTAGTCACTACAACAGACTCGGTTCCTCAGCCAAATGCGCCCAGACAAGGGTAATCCCTCAATACCCGAAAAAATCTTGAGTCCTTGCTGCTGTCAGAGAAGAGGAAAAACCGGTAGGGCAGTTTTCTCCGCCATTGCTCTGCAGTCGAGAGTGTTGTTGTTGGGGAGCGGCATGGTGCCGCTGCTTGCCTGTGAGTGTGTGTGTGAGTGTGTGTGTCTGTCTGCCTGTCTCTCAGGAGTGTGTTGAGTGTCTGAGCGTTGGTATGCTCGTAGCCGAGAGCTGCTGGCCGCCTCGGCGGGCAGGAGGAGCCGCTGGTTTGGCCATGGGAATGGGGGGAGAGGTCAGGCCCCCAGCCAGCAATCTGCACCACCAGCACCCGTCCCCACGGCCACCCCACCTCACTTTCTCTCTGTCTGCTAACTCACACTCTACCCCCACCCCAGCGCCTGCGCGCACACACACACACACACACACACACACACACACACACACACAGGCTGACATAGGCCTACATTCTTTCATCTCTCTCACTGTCTCTCTTTATGCTTTGTCTCTGTCGTTCCCCCCCTTAACACTCTGTGGCTGTATTTTTTCATTTTCTTCCTTTCTTTCTCTCCTTCCCTCTCTTTTCCTCTCTTTTTTCCCTCTCCCTTTGACTTTATCTTTTCCCTGTCTCTCTCTCTCCCTCTCTCTCTCTCTCTCTCTCACCCTCTCTCCCTCTCTCCCTCTCTCTCCCTGTCTGGCTGGACTTTCACAAGGGGCCTCACACAGTTCAACCGAACCCCCGACGCCAGCTGCATAATTAGCTGTCCGTTTCAGATGAGTGAGAATGTAGGAGGGTAGAGGGGAGACGGTCTCCCCCTCCCCCACTCTCTCTCTCTCTCTCTCTCTCTCTCTCCCCCACTCTCTCTCCCTCTCTCTTTTCTCTTTTATCCCTCGATCAGACGTTGTGCTCATTCCTGCGAGCATGCCCACGCACTCAGAGAATGCCCCCATTGGCCTGTCTTTTCTTTCTTTTTTTTCTTTCTTTTTTTTGTTTTGCCTTTAAGTTTGTTCAAACTTTGAGTCTCAACTTGCTCACTATCATCAAAGTTCACGATTTCAATACTTTTGATCATATGATTTATTGATTTAGTCTACGTTTTTTTTTTATGGGCTTTTTCCCACGGGATGATCTGACCAGGCATGTCATGTTGAACATTAAAAAGAAAACCATTGCTTGTAATTCAAATATTTACTCAAAAAGTAAAGTGTTAGCTTCAGGAAAATGACACATTTAGATACAGTAAAACTGCACGGGATGAGAGAAAGGTTCTGTTTTAACTTGGGTGAGTCACCATTAAGGTTGTAAAAACTAACTTAAAATGGGCTGGGTGAAACCCAGGAGGATTTCAGTAGCTCACAGTGAACTGTTTTAAAAATGTTTACTGTGGTGGTTACAGCTGCTAGTCTTTTTTTGTTTTGTTTTGTTTTTGCTGACTTTTGTCAGAAAGCAATAATGTCAATAAATGTAAAAAGGGCTGAAAAAAAGCTTTGTCAGTATTTTCGCTCACACACTCTGGGGTGTCGAGTTTCGAGTACAAGTCCTGTGAACGTTTTTTTCCATTGTCTGTTAACCTTGCGATAACATTGAAACCGCTGATGTCCTCCAAATCATTAGTTCTCACTGTTATATTTGTACATGATACCGAAAGCCCCAGCATGATATGCTGAATCGAAATAACAGCGTTTATGAATAAATATTTATACATTGATGTGCTTTTAAAACAAAGGGCTTGGGTGCAGTTGACAGACAAAAAAGTGTGGGGAGAGAGGGAGAGAAAGAGGGAGAGAGAGAGAGAAAGAAAAAAAGAGAACAGCAATTTATTTGCTTCTGTGCAGAAACATCTGGAAAGTGTTTGAGGGAAGTGCTTGTGAATTAGGAGCCATGGGAAAGAGCTGGACTCCCATTCCCTTTTTTCCCTCCCCCCCAGAGGATTGATAATGCAGGAAGACCGGACAGCAACCTCTGAGATGGCCGCACTCCTAAAACAGGTGTTCGCTGTCACCTCTCCCCCTCTCCCGAAACCAAAGCGATTTTCGAAGCCACCGTTAAGAGGGCAGACCATGCTCTGGTCATGTTGTTCCAATATGGTCTAACCTACATCTTATTTACTTTTTCTGAGGCGGCACGGCATGAACCAGTATTTAGCCTGATATTGCAGTTAGCCCCTGATGAAAGAGTTTTTTTTTTTTTTCAGTTCAGTGGTGTGGTGGATGGAAGACTCTGTGCCTCTCTCATTTACTAGAAGAAGAAGTAAGCACAGAGATCAAAGTCTCCCAGACACCAGTAGGTTTGTTGCTGCTGAGGCTAATGATGTCTCTCTCTCCCTCCCTCCCTCTCCCCCTCTCTCTCCCTCTCTCTCTCTCTCTCTCTCTCTCTCTCTCTCTCTCTCTGGAGCAAGCCTCTCATCTCCCTGAAATCCCCCAATCTTCAGAAGATGCCTACTCTTTATCACCAGTCTGGATTCTTACTCTTAACAAACATAGATCCATGTTGTAAGCATTTTTTTTTAAGGGAAGGGGGTAAGGTTGTATTTTAATACAGTGCCATCTTGCATACAGATTACTTGGCTGTAAAGGCAGTGGCCTAAAATAAATATTTGAAAAATCACGCTTCAGCTGGTCCAAGGAGCGCTGGCTGTGTCTCCACGCAGGTGAGGCGAGTGGCAGAGTAGTAGGGTTTTAGGTCAGGACTTTTTGTGCTGACTTTATGGTAAAATAAGATATAGAGTCAATAACCTTTTCCTGTTGAGCACAGCGCTTTTCATTCTCTTCAATGTACCGGTGTGGGATTTTAATCTCTGTGAAGTGGTCGGGGTGTGAATGAGATACATTGTTATTGCTCGGTAATAGATTTCTATAAATGCAAGCCCTGTTCATTTTGGGATATTTTGATATTAAGGTCAGAATGAAAATCAGCAAGTTGGTTGTTGGCATCCATTTGTTTTTAGACTCTCGAGGGGAGGACTCTCGATACTGGGAAATGATTACCTAGACTCTAAACGATTAGGCTACTCAAACGTGAGAGGCTGTGTGTTTGTGCAAATAAACTCAGATTTGACCTCATAGATTATAACATTTTCCCATAACACAGCTTCAAATGTTTAATTTTAAACCATTTTTTATTAATGAAAATAGATTTTTTTTAAAAAGTTAAATATTCAAAGCAAAACCAATATTTTCAAGTGTTGCACTACAAGTGGTTTGGTGCAATTACCTCAAAGAATATTTGAACAGGGAAACATCTTCGTGGCAGAAGAAAGTTGAATTTTACATGGTGGACTTTGGACCATGAGGCATAAACATTATGAACCTAGTGGATCACCTTGAAGCCAGTCAGATACAGTGGCCAGCCCCAGCTGGTGGACTAATGAGCTGACTAATAGTTTAATAAGCTCATCTGGTAGAAAAGGAATTTTGAATCTGATTGCAAATCTAATAGACCCCTAAATGGACCCAAATGAAGAATTCTTCCTGGCTACAGCCATTGTGTCACCCTCGACTAAGTAATGTTGTTGTAGGCTTGCACTACAGACAGGTGTGGGAGCTTCAGCTCTCAGAATGAGGCCAATTCAGTGTTCTAATGGACTTATCATCAGATACAGGGCTGTCCTTTGGTGCGCTCTTGGTTTTGTGTCGGGCCGGTTTGTTGTGTTTGTATGGTGGCAGAATGAGAGCCGATTGTGCTGTATGACCTCTTCTGGTCCATTGTACACCTCAGAAACGGGTCTGGCTCAACCGTCAGGTGACCGCATCAATGATGAATCAAGTTTGTGTTAGGTTACGTGAGATGTCAGCCGCTCAGAGACACACAGACACACACACACACACACACACACACACACACACTTTCTCTCCTTGGCAGCCATCCTCATTTTGATGGCCAAACCAGAAAGTGTCAGTGTCGCACCAGACTTCCAAGGAGTGGGACGCGCGTCGAGAGAGAGAGAATGTTCCGTCGTCTCCGCGCATTCTTCAGCATTGTTGCAGAAGCCCATGCAAAATCGCGCCGTAAATCATTGCTTGCCGGAGCCGAAGCAATTTGTAAGCCTCATGCACCGAACCACACCAAACCAAAATAGCCATTCGAGGCAAAGTCGGGGGGGGGGGGGTCTCTCTCGGAAACGATAACATCAGTAACACCGGCGCTCCCCGGAGATTCGCCGCGCGTTTACACGGGCGCTCCGCGAGCCCCCGGTGACCCGGGACCCCCGCCACCGGTGGAAAACGGCCAATTGTGCGCGTCCTCATCTGGATGTTCTGAAAAGCCCGGTTGGCTGGAAAGTCACCCTGCTGAAAGCGCTTTGTGATCAGATGGGGGGGGGGAGGGAGGGTGTAGAGCGCGTTCGGACAGGGCCATAAATCAGGCCCTCTCTTCCTGCCAAAGGCCCTATTGTGGAGCCGGCGAGTGGAAATAAATGGATGGCCTGCGTCTCCAGCTGCCCAGATAACATGTCCTCTGTAGGTGTCCAGGGCTCTGCCTCGGACAGACAGAGAGCGATGGATGCAGGGGCGGGGGAGAGTGTGTGGACGAGGGAGGCTTAAGCGCACCGCTGCTCGTCACTTACGAGGGCTTCACGTCTTATCAACACGCTAGCACAGCTGCAGGCGCTGGTGTTAGCGCTCCTCTCTGTAACTGAGCGTTAGCCTTGTTGTCCCCCCCCCCTCCCCCCCATCCAAAAATATTAATTTTTAGACAGCATAACCTCACACGTTCAAGTACACTTCACCCTCTGTGGAAAGCTCTTGCGGGTGGTAAAGTGGTCCGCTGCGGATACCTGGCAGATTGAGCAGCACATTTGCGGAGGTTGTCCAGTCTTTCCACGGGGCTGATTTCCAATCCGCTGTATTCAATTCCCATGCTTGTCTGGAATAGGCTGGCTTAATTGTTCTCAGGCATCTGTGCTATGTGCAGGCTTAGATCACCGCACAGCACAGCGCAGCGCAGCGCCCGATGATGTCATCGGGGAAATGGGCCTTGGGAATCCCAGACAAGTTTTAAACAATCCCCACAACCCCCCCTGCTCCCCCCTGCTCCCCCCCGGCCCTCCGGCCCCCTTTCCACACATGCACACCCCTCAAGTGTTCTGGCCAAATGGCTTCTCCTGAATGTTGAAAGTTGTCAGTAGGACCCCCCCCCCCGACACACACACACACACACACACAGCACCAGTAGTAGCTCACACCCAATCTGAGCCCCAGCCAGACGCGGGTCAGTCTGTGTCGGCCCCCAGCTTCACCGCTACGGAGCCGAAACAAAACAAACCCTCGACGGGGGCGCCCGTGCCCGGGGAGAGGGCCGCCAGTGTGCTCTGCCCCCGGTCTGCCGTCAGCAGGAGTGCGGCGGGGTGGGTGGGTGGGGTGGGGGGGTGTTTGGGATGGAGGGGGGGGGAGGAGGTGGTGGATCTGGCTCCGGCGTAGACTCTGGCTGAACTCTCGCTTTAGCCTGAAATAGTTATTATTAGTGACCTGAAAATCTACAGGAGCCCTGGAAATGAAAGCCAGATGCTGAGAGGGGGAGTGGAAAATGATATTAAGGGTTCAGATGGAGCCTGCAGGGAGAGGGCCTGACATGTTTTTCCGTGTCAGGGGGCTGTGGGGCGACCCTGGGGAGGTGGGATGGCGTTGGAGGGTGGGGGTTAGTTTGGAGACGGTGTGGAGGGTGTGAGGTGTGTGTGTGTGTGTGTGGGGGGGGGGGGTAGTTTTCCCTGAGGCTCACACCTCTACAACCGCAGCCTGGGGCCGCCTCATGGCTACCGGAAGACCACCTCACTCATGACAAGGACTCAGGTTCTTGCGTTCGCTGTTTAAACTCTTAAGTCTGTGTGTTTCTTTGTGAGGGTGTGTGTGTGTCTGTGTGTGTTTTTCCTTTTGCATATTCTCAGGCTGAGAAGTGGAAACAGCCAGCAGTTTAGCCCCCTCCACCCCCCACCTCCTCTCCTCTCAGCGAGTGTATAAAAAAGTTTATCCCTGGGTTTTTTTAATACGCTTGCTGTATAAAAACGGGCAAATCCTCTGGCTGGCCCTCTCCTCTGTGAATTCCCATATCTGGAATAATGGCCGGCTCACCTTGTTAACAGAGACGTATTTTGCTGGGGCCTAATGGAGGCTCGTTAAAGGTGGTCCTTCACCCCCGGACGGCAGCCGACCGGCTGACTTGGGGGCCGCAGAGACCCGCCGCTCCGCGGAGCAGGGGCCTCATTTACCGGCTGGAGGGAGGGGAGGGATGGGAGCGCGAGGGAGGAGGAAGAGTCAGGCTGTCACCGCGGTCTGCAAGTTAGCGTAATGAAGGTGGTTCGGGCCT
>NC_084998.1:24311771-24329271 GCF_963854185.1 Sardina pilchardus
GGCCTCGGCGGCGTTCTGTCAGCGATAAATACTTTAAGCGTGGGGGGAGGCCGAGGCAGCCGGGGCTGGAGCACATTTCATGCATTATTAAGCTAATGAGAGGCGAGGTGTTCCTGCGAGGCTGGAGGAGGAAGACAAAAGATCCTGCACTTCCACATCTCGCACCGGTCTCTCTCTCTCTCTCTCTCCATCTCTCTCCCTCCCTTCCCTTCCCTTTTTTCCCTTATTTCTGTCCTCTCTCCCTCTCTCCATCTCCTTTTGCCCTCTTTCTCTGCCGCGCTCCCGCTTTCTCCTCCCCGACTTGTGTAAATGCTGGGGGAAAAGAGAAATCTGCATCCACAAACGTGAAGCATGAATATGTATTCCCATGGAAGCTAGTTGGTAGATAATATTTTATGGAAAGCAGATGCGCGGCGCCCCTGAAGAGACCCCCCCCCCCATGCGAGAGATCGCTCCTGATTCCTTCCTCTTCCGCCATTTCCACCCCGTGTTGGGGTTTGTCGTTCGCGCCGCCTGTCCAAAAAAAGGCGCATGTTTGAATGGATTCGCACGCCCGACGACTGTTTTCTTTTTACGGCTTTGTGTGGCTTTTCTCTGCTTTCTTTCTCTCGTTGCCCCCCTTAGTCAGGGAAATACCCACCGGCTTGTTTTTTTGAGGTTTTTTTTTCGCTAATCTGCAAGAGAAGGGAATTCGGGAATCAAAATATGGCGCATAACATGATAGTGCTGAATTATGGCCCGGCTGCTTGAGTGAGGGCATCTGGGGCTAAAATTAGCGGCCAAAGCCTGAATCAGCACAAGGCTCCAGTAGTTTCCACTCAGGACTGGAGGCTTTCTGCTGCCTGAGCTTTTTCTCTCTCTGTCTCTCTGTCTCTCTTTCTCTGTCTGTCTCTCTCTCTCTCTCTCTCTCTCTCTCCCTCTGTGTCTGTCTCTCTCTCACTCCATCTCTCTTTCTGGCTCTATGTCTCTTTCCCTCTCTCTCTCCCTCAGCCTCTATCTGACTCTCTCTCTCTCTACCTGTCTCTCTTTCTCTCTCTCCCTCCATCTCTCTCTCACTGTCTTTCTCTCTCCCTGTCTCTGTCTCTCTCTCTCTCCATCTCTCTCTGTTTCTCTTTCCCCCTCTCTCTCCCACTCTCTTCTCTATCTCTCCTTTCTTTCTTTCCCCCTGTTCTGTCTGCTCCTCTCCCCCCTCCCTGTGTGTAGAGGCTGAGGCTCTCATGGCGGTGACCTGACAGCGGAGTGTGGTCTGAAGGCGTTGAGGGTGATTACCTGTGATGTGCTGACACGTTAGAGCCCGCCGCCTTTGAAGCACAGCACCAATCAGGGAGGGGCGCCCATATGCCCCGCACACACACACGCATTCAATCGCTCGGGCCTCCTTTCTGCCTTTTCCTCCTCCGTTTTCTCTCTCTCTCCGTCTCTTTTTTTTTGGGTCTCTGTCCCTCTCTCTTTTGATGGTCCCTCGTTTTCTCCCTTGTTTACCCTCCTTGTCTGTGTCTACCTCTGTTTGTCTTTGTGTTCTTTTTTTGTGACTGACTTTTTTCTTCTTTTTCACGCGCGCCATTTCTTCAAAAACACCCACATGGTAATCAAATTACAACAGGCGTATGGAAAACACTTAGACGGCATTCACACACCAAGAATGCTCACACACAAGTCGCTTTCCTGAAACCACTGGCACAGGAAAACACATGTGCGCATGCACACACACACACACACACACACACACACACACACACACACACACACACACACACACACACACAGAATATCTCACATATGCACAGACTATCTGCTCTTGTAACAGCAGGCTTAAATGCAACAAAGTGCTTAGGGACTCCCTCAGCTGCCATCTTGCTTTTACCTTTCCAGGTCTTGCAAGGTTGGTGCTCACAGCATGTAGGCAGAGCCAGGAAGAGTGGGGGCCTTTGGAGATTACAGAGACAAGGCTGTAGATGGGGGAAGTTTTGTGTGTTGTTTGCTATCAAGATTTGTGTGAGAGTGTGTGTGTGTGTGTGTGTGAGTGTGCGTTTGTGTGTGGGGGGGGTAGCTGTATGCGTGTGAGGCTGTGTATCTTTGTGATGTGTGTGTATGTGTGTGTGTGTGTGTGTGCGTGCGCGCGTGTGTGTGTGTAACCTTGACGGTCTGTATTTGTTTCAGTAGATAAGAGCGACGTGTTTGAAAATGTGCGAGGGAGTCGGAGGTGTGTTTTCGTACGGAAAAGCGCTGCCCTGTGGCCAGCGTGATGGCCCCATGCGAAGGCAACCGCCCGCCCGCCCGCCGCCTCTCTCTCGCGCTCCCTTTTATTTGATGCTTATATTCATGGCTGCTGCCGTGAAGGTCAACGGGCTTAACCAAACCTGTTTTAAAAAAGCGCAAAGAAATATGGCCGTCGGCCAACGGCCTGCCTTGCCAGTGTGTGATCTCCACACTACCACCCATCCTGGCCATGGCTCCTGCCTGGTCAGTGAAGGGGAGAGAGGACGGATCCAACCGACTCCTTCAGCTGTTGTGTTCGAAGAAGTTTATTTCCTAAAATAATATGTTAAGTGATACGTTTTTTTTTTGCGGGTGAGGTCTGCACAAGGCTTGTTGTCCTTCCAGTCTAAAATGCAGAATGTTAGATCATGTTTGAAATGGTTTGTAATGTTAAGTATATTTTTCACTGGAGCTGTCATTTGCAGTGTTTTCTTTGTGTGCCTGTTCGGACATGTGTATCTCTGAAATTAACTGGCAAGTCTTTTCAGATGACATGCAGACATGAATGCAGATACAAAGCGTGTGACGTTAATTACCTTGCAAATGCCAGAACGTTTCAGAAATGTTTCAACACTCCTCGGCAGGCCAAATGCTCATGACTGAGTTAACAGCTTGATATCTCTCTTGCTGTGTCCTCTGTCCTCACCTGTTCTCCTCCCTCCTATCCCAGCATTTCTCCCGCATTTAAAGACACATTGTTCCCTTTTCGGCTTTTCATTCCTCGTCCTTTTGCATGTCTATCTAAAGTCATCTTCCGTTGTCGTATTACCAGACCTGTTTGAGGATTTTTGGGCACGACCCGAATGCTGAGGGAGATGAACCGAGAAAACACGATCAGCGGATTTGTGTCGTTTACAGACAACACTCCCATCGTGTTGATAAACAACACCGCCTCGATATTAGCGGCTGAAGATAAGGGAGAGGCTCGCTTTTGTCCCTCTGACTCAAAGCAGCACTTTGATCCTGTAATGAACGTGTGCGTCGGGTGCGTGCGTGATAGAGCTCGCACACTCGTGAGTCAGTATCACACGCAGGCACGCACCGACACCAGAAAAGCCCTCAGTATGCCATTTTAGAACCTCGCACCGCCATTTTCCATAATGACTTAAAAGCACGCTTGTGCGCGTCTCAGGGGGATTATCATCCGTCTGGGCCGCGAGACTGGGATTTCCCTCACGGCTTCGGTGGAAAGTTATTAGAGGATTCGCAACTGGCTCAGCAGGTCTTTTCCATGCCGGGTGAAAGCCGGGGCTACCAATGCGTCTAAGCGAGCGCAGGGTAGCCTTGCCCGCGCGCGCGATAAGGCTCAGCTCCCCCAATCCACCGCGCTGTGGGCACAGTAAGGCCGCTCGACAAGTTAAAACTAAATCAGCTTTTCGAGCGCTGCGCGGCAGAACACTTTGAAACAGAGGGATTTTCGCGGCCTTAGCGGGGACATCAGGCTGAACAACCAAAACTAACAGCTGAAGCGAAATGATACAGCCACGATGCGATATTATCAGGGGATGTGTACAGACATGGCAGTCGGCACCCTGTCACAAACGGTCAACCTTACAAGAGACCCGATGACCCTTTCTCGTTTCCAATAATGTGGTCACTGTTCATAGTGTGTATAAATCTCACAAAGGTGAGGGTTGTGTGTGTATAGTGGCTCCTCTGCTTGCACGCATCCAGCCTCCTTTGTTTAGAAAATAGGGCAGCGAGGGGGCTTGGGCTGACTCTACCCCACTGAGAGTGAATGGAGGAAGGGCGGCAGGACTACGTGAGAGCCCCAGTGCTCGTGGCCCAAACCAGGTCACGCAGCGCGTTACTGTATGGCTGTGTCTGGACGCAAAAACAATTAACTGCTTGTTGTTCCCACACACACCAAAAAAAAAAAAAAAAAAAAGCCCCAACCCTGCTGTTTTAATTCATTGTGCTCCGTTATGCTAATATTCAATTAGAATTCTGAATTCTAATTAATGCCTCGTAGAACTCAGACTTCTGAATAAACAGCTCCTCTTCCCCCTAGGGTTGAACATGCAAATGGAGCGTCAGGGTTAGCTGCGGCGATGAATCAGATACCGTCATAATATTCCTCCGAATAATGTGGGGCTTGTTCCGCCTGGGCCCTGGCGCTGGATCCCGTTTTTTTTTTTTTTTTTCTGAGGCCCAAGCACGGGCGGCAGCTTACTGGACCGGCCTGGCCCGGAGACGATGGCCGTATCCTAATACTGCCGTCTCTGTTCTCGCAGGGAGGGGAGCCGGTGACATGCTTTTCATTTCACAACGTGTTAGTCAGCGTAATCAAATTGTGCTGCTCACTGAACACTGCTCCTTTAAATAAGCGGGTCATTGATACCGGGGCTCAGACGACAAGTTTCCTTGGCAATATGGCCTCCTGATTTGCGCACTCGTGCCGCCCACACAAGGACTTTTATGCCATTTCATAAAATGTAGCAAGCTGCAGAGTTGAATTTTTACAGCAGATTTTACTTTCTTGGAGCGATCTCCTTAACAGATACTTACCAGTTAGATTTCTTAAGTCTTTCAAGGGATGGAACATGAAAGACATAAAAGTGGGTGATACTACTTCTATCAAAACTGATACTTATACTACTAGTAATAGTTACGCCAATAGTAATGTGTGAATAGCAGTATGTGAATCAATAATGCAGTTGTATAAATGTATAAACTCTTTGCTCTTATTTGTAATTCCATTGCTGTCTCCCTTCGCCGTCTGACAGAAGATCTGCTGGAGACTGGAGGTTCACACACTCTCCCGGCTCCCTTCTCTGAAGGCTGCACCGTCTCCACTCTCTAATTAGTCGCAGTAAAGCTCGGAAACTATTTGAGGAATGCAGATATCGATGGGGGAGGCAGACAACTCCTACCGGCTTTCGGTGTTTGTGTTCAGATATTGAACTGTAAGATGAGTACAGAATGTCTTCTCCGCCCATCTGTTACTGTCGCGAGACCTCCGACTGTTACCGTGGGTGCCAATGCAACAGGATGTCTCTGAAGGCTCACCACGGGTCAGGCCATTTTTTATTGAGTAGTCGCCTGTCTCTGGGGAATGCTCTCTCTCTCTCTCTCTCTCTCTCTCTCTCTCTCTCTCTCTCTCTCTCTCTCTCGGCAGAGCAGTGTTGAAGAATCTCTCCTAGTCTCTTGAGAAGAAACAAAAAGATACAGCCCACAGGAAAAACATAAAACCCCCTTAAAATTTCTGTTTTGTGTTTTTGGAATTTGCATCAGTCAGTAGACAGGCCTCTTTTCAGCCCGTTGCATCATCAGTTTTAGTGGAAGCGTCGTAGCTTTCCAATCTTGATGAGATCTTACAACTCCCCCAGAATTGTTTAAGTAGTTAAAAAAAAATAATAAAATAAGTGTAAAAACTCCCTTTTCAGTCTTCCTTAAACATCAGTGGTGACAGATGAAAAAGGCCTAACTCAGTGGGAGTACTACCTTTGTTTGTGCAAAAAGCGTTTGAAGCCAACCCATTGCTTACTGTAAAGAGGGGAAGTCACAGCTACAGAGCTTGCAGTACTGTGTGTTGCATGATGAGTTGAACTCTCTGCTGCAGTCCCAGTGGACTGGTCCCTGTTGCGCGCCTCTGGGAGAAAGGGAATGAGAGAGAGAGAGAGAGACGGGGGGAAGAAAGAAAGAGAGAAGAGCCGAGCGAGCGCCTCTCTCTAATTTGTCCTAATGAAGAAGCGCGTCTTGCGGAGGCCTGCTGCTAGTCAGTCAAGCGGCGCGGCGCCTTGCCTCCTCTGAAGAGCACGCTAGGAAGCCCCCCCTCCCCCCCCCCTCTGGTCGCGCTGTCACCACGAACGCCGCGTTTGACGTCGCAGACGCACCAGATCGCGAGCACAACGCGCTTCCGCTCCGACGGGAGAGGATCTGTCAGGTGCGCTCATGTTGCCGAGCGAGTGAGAGAGTCCCTTTCGATGAAGATAGCAGGGGCTGTCAGAGGAGTCGCGCAGTCTTTGCCAAGGAGGCCTCGCTCCTCCACACACACTGGAGAAACCTACATGTGTGTATGTGAGCGTAGCAGTAGAACTTGCGACGTTAGAACCTCCTTAGCACCCAATGGTGGGCTCTCTGACGGCCCACCACTACTACACGATACGAGGACAAAGATGTTTGTTGTCTCTCTATTTCCGAGGGTCAGTTGTCTGTTTCAAGTTTTTTTTCTTTTAGCTTGTCTCGAAACAGTTCCTGTTTGTTATCAGGGATCTGTTTTAACTGTTTAACCTTATCGGCGCATCAGAAATCTGATGGTCTGGCCGTGGTCAATTCTGAAAGGCCGTCGTTATGTTGAAACGTTTTGGGGTTGTTGTTTCTTTTTTTTCCCTCTCTCTTTCTTCCCTCTCTCTGTTGCCCACTCCGGGTGCATTTGAATGAGCATTATGTGGGAATTCACCTCTATAAAGACCAACCTTCTATTCCCACCAGTACGAGGGAGTGGTTTCCCTCTGTCAACAACTACAACATTGTTGTCTGTCAATGAGCCATTGCTTGCATTACCATACACATGCATCATAATTGCATATTGGCATAATTGGAATGAACTGATGTCTGGTTTGGCTTTTCTGTTCATTCATTCGTGCGAGCTGAACAAACACAGCACTTACTGAGCTCGGCGAGAGAGACGTACGTTTTTGAAAAGTCAACGAATGCAAACTGTGGTGTGGGTGCGTACTGCGTAGCTGCGGCCAGAGGAGTGGGTGAACGACAGACGCACGTCTGTCTGCTTCCTTGTGCTCTCCTCGCTTGCGTCAGTGCCACTCCTCTGGTCTACTTTTATTTGTTTTCTTTTTCTCTATCTGCGTCTCCTCCTCCTCTCCTCTCTTCTTCTGGCCTCTTTCTTCTCCTCTTGTCCTTCTCTTCCTCTGGCCTCTCCTCTTCTCCTCTTGTCCTTCTCCTCTCCTCTTGTCCTTCTCTTCTCCTCTTCTCCTCCTGTCCTCTTCTTCTGGCCTCTTCTCCTCTTCTTCTTTTGCTTCGTCCTCTGGCCTCCTCTCTTCCCTGTTTCTTTCTTCCTCACCTTCTCCTCTCCTCTCCTCTCCTCTCCTCACCTTCTCCTCCTCTCCTCTCCTCTCCTCTCCTCTCCTCTCCTCTCCTCTCCTCTCCTCACCTTCACCTTCTCCTTCTCCTTCTCCTTCTCCTCTCCTCTCCTCTCCTCACTCGCTGCTCTTGCCTTGTCGGGTCTTGTCCTCCTCTGCGCGCGTGTCTCTCTCTCTTGTCTGGCATGTGATTCATTTGTCTATTAGGCTGTCACTCACAGGCTGGCCCGGGACATCAGCGGGCTTATTAGAGAGCGTTGATAATGTGATTCCCCCTCGCAGCATATGTTAAACTGCCGCCCTGATTTATGCCAGGCAGCTTACGCAGCCAAGCGCCTGGGAGCCAAACAAGCCAAGAGCTCTCCCCCACCACCACCACCACCACCACCACCACCACCCCACCTCTCCAGTCCGGCCCTGGAGCATCTTTTGGGGGCCCAAAAGCCCTGAGTAATGCCCCAGCACTCCAGGGTCGCCAGTCCGCGTCTGAGGTAAAGGTCAGCGGGAATTTATGGGGACGGCGCAGCAAGGTTGCGCTCTCAAAAGCCACGGCGTCCTTTTCCCCCTCCGTTGCGAGGTGTTTATCGAGCCCTCTCTCCACGCGGCTCGATCTTGTGTAAACTCCGAGTCATAATCGAGGGTTCGGCGAGATTAGTCGGCGTCCCAAAAAAAGAGAGAGAGAGGGTTTGTTCTAAATGCCAGTAGCCCATTATCTGGAGAGCAGCGCTGATAAGGCCTTTGGTCGCTGTTCTCTTCGAATGCAAAATAGATTAGCGCACTCAGAGCTACGTTGAGTTAAGCAGCGGTGGAATATTTCAAGGGGGTAGGCGGCATTTACTTTATTTTTTTTTTTTTTTTTTTGCCTTCTATGGTGGAGTTGCTCCCTTAGGCTGCCAAACCAACTTGTTACTCCAGTCTGTGTGAAAGAACAAATCAGTTTCATGTAGTGCTGATGTCAAATCAATACGTACAGGGGTCAAGTGGCTAAGGGAATTTCTAGAGTGAACAGAGAGGCCAGAGTCTACCGCGGCTTCTGCGCGTGCTTGTTTCTAGTTTAGTACACTCAAAAAAAAACTAAAAATGAAAAAGAAAAAGAAATGATTAGCCAACTCCTATCCACTTGAGTATTATGCTCAGTGTTGATTTGTGCGGTGAAATTGACGTGATCACTTAAGAGGTGCAATGGACCAGCAGGACACCGGGCAGCGGAGAGCCGTGCAGGAACAATGAGACCTTAGTCTTGGAGACTTCTCTCTTCGCCCTCCGCCCCGTTCCAAAATTGAATCATGTCCGTGATGGAGCTCCGATTCTGTAAATAATTTACACCTCTCTGAGTCTGCAAAAATATTTGTGCTTTGCCCTCCTGCCTCAGTCGCCGCCCTGTCCTCCCCCCCTCAAGCCCAACCTGCAGGGGGGACGTTCAGGTGCTCCTTCTTCTTCTTCTTCTTCTTCTACTTTTTTTCTTCTTTTTCCTCTAGTGGCGGCTAGAGATGCAGACAGATCTGCTAAGGCAGGCGTGGAGAAACAGCTCCCTTAGTGACCCCCCCCCCCCCCCCCCACACACACACACACACACACACACACACACACTCGCACACTCACCCCTCCCTCGCTGCTCTCCTGCCGCCCTCCCTCCCTCCCCGCTCTACATATGCAGCTGATAGCATCTGGCACGGCCCTCTCTCAAGGGAGCGCTGTAATCTGTTCCATCAGCGTTTACTACTGAAGAAATTAACTAAGACAAGCGCCGTGGCCTGAGCCAGCAGAATTCTTCCATTAGGAAAATTATAAAGCCATTATGGAGAACAATTTGCTCCTTCATCCAAATGACTCCCTCTCTCTCGCGCGCGCTCTCGCTCTTTCTCTGTTTCTCTTTCTTTTCTCTCGTACTGACTACTGGAGTGTTTGTGTGTGTGTGTGTGTGTGTGTGTGTGTGTGTGTGTGTGTGTGTGTGTGTGTGTGTGTGTGTGTGTGTGTGTGTGTGTGTGTGTGTGTGTGTGTGTGTGTGTGTGTGTGTGTGTGTGTGTGTGTGTGTGTGTGTGTGTGTGTGTGTGCGCGTGTGCGTGTGCGTGTGCGTGGAGAGAGAGGTGCAGACCCAGGGTGTGTGTTGCAGTTGAAGGGGACAGACTGTGGCACTGTGGGAAAGGCGCAGGGGTAAATAGTTATATTGTGTTCTCGTGCTCTTGGGTGTGTGTGATAGGCCGACCCGTCTGATTAGTCCATCTGTAACTGACGGAGGAGGAGGGAACCGTTTGTGAGTGTTTTTTGGACATCGTGGCTGTGTGCCCTGGGGGTACCTGTCTGGATGTTAGTCACATGGTCACTGTTAATGTTCTTAACCCAAACGCCAGACAGAGGAGATGAGCCAGTCCATTTTCTTGATGAATTAATGGTGATAAGGCTGTCCGTTTGGGGAGTGGTTCTCTATAAATAAGCCTGACTTCCTTTTTCTATTAAGATGTGGGCTGTCCTTCTTTTTTTCCACGGTCTGCAGATATCCTTTTAGTATTATTTTGCGCAGGTGAATTTACCATCACGGGAGCTTCAGTCAAAACAAGTCTACAAGCATGCTGACACATGCTGTGCAATAAAAATAAAGATTACTCAAGTTTTACTGTACAATAGTGTTAGGTTAGATTTAGGTGTGAGAAAAATAACAAATTCCAAGGCGTGCGAATGAACATTTCTGTTCCATAGAGCATAGCCCCTCAAAGCAGTCATTTAGTCACAGACTGTGAAGACCAGTGTGGTGTACACCAGGTCGGCTATTCATTCAGTGATATCCCATAATTAGATATGTACACCATTAAAAGTATCAACAGAGATAATCTGGGAGTTTACCAATAATAGCTTTGTAAATACTGCCTCGCCCAAGTAAGACTTATGACATGGTGGTATAAGAAGAATATTGTATACTTATGTACATGAGTGTTGGTAACTTTTTGCTGAATTTCATCATCTCGTAGCATTTTTGCCGGATGTAGAATGTAAAAATAAAACAAAACTAGTTCAAGTTTAAGTGACTTTTAACAAGACCATTTACAGTTTCATCTACAGTTACATACTTTAGAATAGAGACATATACTACCTTGATGCTAATGTGACTGAACAGTTTGAGGTCCTAAGCAAGGAGGGAAATAGAAGATGATGATTTTTACGTAAATACTGAGATGCCGAGATACTCAGTCATAAGCAACACAGGGGCGTTCAGTTTAGCACCAATAATGAAGAAGCCTCGCTATCAACACAAACAGTGTTAGAGGGAGAGCTTTCGAGGCGTCCGCCTGCTATGGAGCAACAGCCTGCGTGAAGTCGTCTGTTTACTGGGACGAAGTGATTGAGTGGGAATGGAAAATTAGAAGAGGGCAGAGGTGAGATGTTGGCAGGGGGCCGGGGGTGGGGGGGTGGGGGGGTGGGGGGGTTGGCATGGTGGAAGGGCGGTGGGGTTGAATCTGAAATCTTTTGATCCAGTCGCTCATCCCCCCAGTCGATGCGTGTGCAGACAGCAGGGCTTCCTCGAGTTTCAGTCGTTCAGGATTCACGAGCCTCTCTTGGCTAATCAAAGAGGTGATTAGCCAAATCACAGGCTTTAATGGGCTTATAACAGCAGCATCTGCTAATCAGTGTCAAGAGTGTTAACTTGTGAGGGGCTTGGGGCATGTGTGTGTGTATGTTTGTGTATGTATGTGTGTGTGTGTGTGTGTGTGTGTTTGTGTGTGTGTGTGTGTGTGTGTGTGTGTGTGTGTGTGTGTGTGTGTGTGTGAGAGAGAGACAGCAGCCCCCTGTCATGGTGAGAGGAGGGAGGGAGGCTGAGCTCTGTGTCAGCAGTCATGGTGGTGAACTCTGGACGCGGGTTCATGCAGCAGCAGGCCTGTTGTGGAGGTGGGATGTGCGTTTGCAAGTTAGATATTTCGATCATTTAGATACTTGGAAACTTTAGATACTTTAATCTACTGATCAGTTGGAAAGAATACGTTGTATTTATGCATTGATGGTCAATGATAGAGCTGGCATTAAACATTATGAAATACAACATGGCTACATTGGTGTCTTCTTAGAGCGGAATGGTAAATGGGAATGGAATGAGCCAACTAAGATCCACTGAACGCTTCAATCGACCACATAATCTTGACAGATTGTGAGCTCTAGAATAAGAGATCTGTCCAGGATTGTTCGCCATAAATGGCTCATTAGTTTGCATCTGGCAAGGAGACCGTATCTAGACGAGACACTGACAAGGATGGCACTGTAGATGCTTATTTCAGCCGTGGCCCTCCGTGCTAAACGGTAATCAGGCAAATAAGAAGCCATTTTCATATAATTATCACCAAACATTATGCCAAATGCAGGAATGCCATTGCCACCATCAGATATGTGTGGCTGGTTTCTGGCAGGCCTGAAATGAATACAGTAAGGGTGTGTGTGTGTGTGTGTGTGTGTGTGTGTGTGTGTGTGTGTGTGTGTGTGTGTGTGTGTGTGTGTGTGTGTGTGTGTGTGTGTGTGTGTGTGTGTGTGTGTGTGTGTGTGTGTGTGTGTGTGTGTGTGTGTGTGTGTGTGTGTGTGTGTGTGTGTGTGTGTGTGTGCGCGTGCGTGTGTGCGTGCGTGTATTTGTGTGTTTAAAACATTTAGCAGCAGTGTAGACTGGCAGAGATCCTCCCCTCTGTCTCTCTCTCCTTCTGTCTCTCTCTTTCTCTCCCTCCCTCCCTCTCCCTGATGCTTGCTGTCCTGCTGGGTAGAGCCTGGCCGGCTTTTTTGGGGGGGAACACATGGCACTGCAGGATGCCTGGACACAGATACCACCACAACAGTCTGTCATCCGATCATAAAGCTAAAAACTGTCTGTTTGGGCAGTGGCCGTCTTTATTTGTTTTTTTATTTGCTGTTCTTTGGCCTGTTGTGCAACGGAATATGACTTGTCCAAACCTCACTCTCTCTCTCGTTGTGGTGTGTGTGTGTGTGTGTGTGTGTGTGTGTGTGTGTGTGTGTGTGTGTGTGTGTGTGTGTGTGTTGTGTTTGTTGTGTGTGTGTGTTGTGTTTGTTGTGTGTGTGTGTGTTGTGTTTGTTGGTGTGTGTGTGTGTGTGTGTGTTGTGTTATGTGTGTTTGTATGTGTGTGTTGTGTTGTGTTGTGTGTGTGTGTGTGTGTTATGTGTGTGTTTGTGTGTGTGTGTGTTGTGTGTGTGTTATGTGTGTGTGTGTGTGTGTGTGCGAGCATCAGGCAGCTTCGCTCGTAGAGACGTGTTGGTTGAGATGGTAAGGGAGGACGGCTCAGCTCTGTGGCTGAGGGATGTGAGGAAGAGAGCAGTAATCAGAGGGGGCTGGAGACAGGAAGAGAGGGAGACGGCGTGATAGAGGGATAGAGAGAGAGACACACGGAGGTATATAGACCGAGCGCGAGACAAAGAACAAAAAAGAGGTGGAGACAGAGACATATAGAAAGAGGAGGAGAGAGAGAGAGAGAGCAAGAGAGAGAGAGAGAGAGAGAGATGGAGGGAAAGAGAGAGAGAGAGATGGAGGGAAAGAGAGCGAGGCAGACAGACAGAGACAGAGAGATGAAAGCTGGACAGGCCTGTGGTGGCGGTTCACTCTCCGGACCCACACTTACTGAGCTGGAGGTTTGGGGAGTCTGGCAGGCTGAGCTCCAACCTAATTAACTTGATTTGTTCTTTGCATCTGGTTCCCAGATGTCAACACACGCTACACACACTAACACTCACACACACACACACACACACACACACACACATACAGTCTCATGTAGTTTGGAGGAAAAGCAGGTTGAGGCTTTTCCCCCTCCATGTTAAGACTGCCCTGGATCGTCTCTAGTCTGTATTGGTGCCCTTCCCGGTAACGGAACTCGAGTGTGTTTCGGCTGCTGTCACTTCAACTTTGAGAATGCCTAACCAGCCGCCTGTACTTTTACAGTGTCGCACAGTCGAAGCCTTGCTCTCTTTCTCTCTGTCTCTCTCTCTGTCTCTGTCTCTCTCCCTCTCTCTCTCTCTCTCTCTCTCTCTCTCTCTCTCTCTCTCTTCCCCCCTGCCTCACAAGACCAGCAGTGTTTCATATTAAGATCCTCATTTTCAGAGAGCCATTTTGGCTGTGAACGCGTTTGCTAAATGCCTTCTGTTGTGGGGGCTATGGCATTGAGGAGCCCTTTTATCTCACCCCAAGTTTGAGGTCAGCCGTTAGGAGCACCATGCGTCTCCAGAGAGTGCCTGAGTCGGCCCGGATGTGGGCCAGTCAAGGCCCACTTGTTCTCTTGGTGTCCTCGCCGAGCGGGAGCTTTTGGCTAGCTCGCGCGAGTCTGAAAATGGCAGCGTGATGTCTTTGTCAGTGCAACGCTGATTTGTCTCCCCCCATTTTTTATGACTGTTTCCACACTTGAGTCTCAATGTGGAATAGTTTTTTTGCCCTGAAATATGTCTTTGTTATAATTATTTATTCGTCCGTTATTCTCTGGCCGTATTTGATCTCTTCGGTTCTCACCAGAAGGGATACATCTTGGTAGGAAAACAAGAGCTGAGCTATGTGTAGTGTGGGGCAAGCACACTAGATTATTTTAGTGTGACACAGTCCCAGCCCTCTCAGTGTCAAGATAATGGCGTGATAGAAAAGATGAATTATATATGGAACTCCTGAATAAATCAGAGAAAAATGTTGAAGTTGCAGCCACACTGTTCAGGTCGGTTTGCATAATGAACTAAATGTCCCTAATCCTTTGTAGTATTTAACCAGTGTGAAGTAATATGGAAAGTTTGTGACAAATGGCGTGGCAACAATAGTGCGTGTGGCCCGTATTGGGTAACTTTCCTATGTTGGTTTATGCGCTGTCGTTTCTGAGTGGAAATCTTATTTTTGCGTGTGTGTGTGTGTATGTTCTGCACCATCGGGCAAGAGAGTTTGTAAAGTGGTTTTCTTTTTCATTTCTGTGTAGACTCTTGTTTGCTCAGATCGAGATGGAGAAGTCAGCTACTGTTTTCTAATACCTCTCTCTCTCTCTCTCCCTCCCTCCCTCTCTCTCTCTCTCTCTCTCTGTCTCTCTCTGTCTCTGCCTGTCTGTCCGATTGCAGAAAGAACTGGATGCCACCGCCGCAGCGCTGGCCAACCGACAGGATGAGAGCGAGCAGTCCAGGAAAAAGCTCATCGACCAGAGCCGAGAGTTCAAGAAAAACACTCCAGAGGTGAGAAGCCTTCCCTCCATTTCCACGGGGCCGGGGCAGGCCCAGGGGCCCGGAGCTGCGAGGAGGAGGGGGAAGGAGAGGGGGAGGAGGAGAGGAGGAGGAGGAGGAGGAGGAGGAGGAGGAGGAGGAGGAGGAGGAGGAGACGAGACGAGAGGGGGGAGGATAGGAGATGACGGGAGGGAGTTGCAGAGGGAGGGGAGTAGAGGAGAGAAAAAAAAGTGCAGTCGGAGGATAGCTTGAACCCTGTCACTGCGAGAGGAAATGCTTTGGGCCACGTGGGTACGGTTGGGGAGCAGAGGGGGGGTGGGGGGGGGGGGGGGTGTCGTGTCTCTTGAAGGGAGCCTGTATTTCTGTGATCTCATTCCGCAGTCGCTGCCATTTTTAATAAATTAAGTTTGAGCCGCGCCGTTAATAAATGTAGGCGGTTGTTCGTTTACAAGACAGCTCGTTTCTTTTTTTTCTCTCTCTCCCCTGCTCCCCCCCCCCCCCCTCTTTTCCATTAGACATGGGTTGTCTGCATTTTTTGGTGTGTGTGAGTGTGTGTGTGTGTGTGTGTGTGCGCGCGAGTGTGTGAGTGCGTGTATGTGTGTGTACAAGTGTGTGTGTGTGTGTGTGCAAGTGTGTGCTAGTGTGTGCGAGTGTGTGTGTGTGTGTGTGTGGTTCGACTCAACAGCTGGTTCCTTGAGGTGTCATTTTGAACTGGGCCCTTTCTTTCCGCAAGGTCATCAACCTGCACCAAACCCCCCCACCCCTCCACCCCCCCACCCTTCGCTCTCCCAGCCGTGGAGTTCCCCTCTCTATTATTTCTGCCCAATTTAGTCAATGATTGTCTTCGAGCTGATTTTATGGACGAGGGCAAAAGAGATCGGGGGGGGGGGTCCGAGGAAGTCCAGCGGCAGCCTGCTGTCCTGTCCGAACGCTCTGTCCTTTTAGGGAATGTTCTTCCTGCATGACTGGCCGTATCTGCTTCGGCCAGTGCCGACCGGATCGCGTCTGTCTCGGAGGTCACGGTCCACGCGCGCGCGAGCCTGCCGATGCGCAGAGAGCCGTTAAAGCCGGGACACCTTTTCTGTTTACCCAAAAGCGCGGCGGATCCGATTTGGTCGTATTACCATATCTGATGATAAGCGCCTGACGGACCCAAGCGGCCGCGGTGGTCAGATCAGTGTCTAGATTGAAAGGAGTTTTTTTTTCCCCCCCCTTTGTCTTTATTTCAAGTTTACTGTCGTGCGTTGAATAGACGTTTTTCTCCGGACTATTTTTACTATCTGACTTCACCAGCCACGGCAGCATCGCGGGCCTAATTTAATTCCATCTGGCCAATGACGTGCACAAAACTTTCCTCTTTTGCAACTTTTTTTGACACGGGATCTTTTCCAGTCTGAATATGTGTATTTTTCTAATATAAATTTTACTGTATCTACAGTTTATGGACGTTGAAAACTAAGTGTTGTCCTACTAGTGCTATCTGCGATTTTACTGCCACAAAGTCGCCATTCTCCTCCCTTTCTCACTCCTCTCTCTCACTCTTCCTCTTCTCTCCCTATACCTCTCCCTCTTTTCCTCCCTCCCTCCCTCTCTCTCTCCCTCTTTTTTTCCCCTCTGTGCGCTCCCTGATCCCTCTTTTTGTCTGTGCGAATTCCTCGTGAGCTACCCCTCCCATAGAGTGTTGATGAATAAATGGAAAATAGAAACCTGTTTTGTCTCCGGCACTCCAATAAATCAGGCTTCTTTTCCATTTAAAACGTCCAGGCCTGCAATTTATGTCTGCGCTTAATAAGCCGTTACTAAATGAATCGTGCTGGGGGTTTTGGCTGAGAGGCCCCACTCCTCAGCGCTCTGTGAGCGGGAGAAAAATGATACTCCTGACTCGGGCCCGGTACCCAAGGTACAAAACATCAAGGGCTCCTTCCGCCATGGGACAGGGGGGGAAACCTCATCCCTTGATGCCGCTGCCACGCTGGAAAGTTACCTTAATTACTGTGTCGGGGGGAAGTGGAGGGGGTGGTGGTGGTGGGGTAGTCGCACTTACAGTATGTTGGCTCAACTGTCACTATATCTCTTTGTAGAGAACTGTCTTTACAGATTGATGTTGAGATTTTTTTCTTTTTTTAGTTCAGGATTGGTTGCTGCGTACTTTCTAATCGTTACTGATTGGTCATTATCTATCGGAGGTCTGACCTCACAGATTGATCTGCTTTTGTTCAGCGTAAGGTAACTGATAGTGTGTCAGCACATGTTCCTGGTTGTTACACTTATAATATCTTGCCCAGGATAATGAATAAAACTGTCGTGTGTGTGTGTGTGTGTATGTGTATGTGTGTGAGTGTGTGTGGAACAGAATGTCTCTGAGGTGCTTGTGCAATAGCTTACATGTTTCTTGAATCTGATTACTGGTTAAAATAATTTGCTATATTTAGACATTAAGCTTGCCATTTCATAAGCCAGAGGGTTAAGTGTTTGAACTCTAAAGCCGGTGAGAACGCCGTTAAAAACACTGTAAAAATCGGACAATGTAGTCTGTCAATGAGCTGCTATTTACATTTAAACACGGCCCTACACATGACATTGTAGTACCGTTGTACTTACTTCATTGAAATGAAAATGATAGCAAACTGATTTCTGCAGGGAGTAGTCATGTACTTATAAGGATGTGTTGATCTGTAAAAACATAGTCTCTTGCAGTGACTCAACCTCTTCAACTGGAACTCATAGATCTCCGCTGTCTATTTCTGTTTCTTTTCTTTTCTTTTGGGTTCTGTTCTCTGCCACGCTAGCAAAAGATACAGAGCTAGAACTTCAGACATTCAAATGGTGTTTGTTTTTCATGTGAATATTCTCAGACCTGAGCTGTAATGTTGTAACCGAAAAAAAGACGTTTAACTATAGAGTGGTTTGCCCCCCTGCTTTGCTAACTTCTTTCCAGTCCCTCAGGCTCCCTGGCCCCTCTTAACTTGACTATAGCCATCAGTGCAACAACAGCTGCTGTTTCCACAGCAGTATCGTGTGTGTCTGTTTGT
>NC_084998.1:24336771-24341771 GCF_963854185.1 Sardina pilchardus
CTGGAGCCTTGTGTGTATTCACCAAATGCACTGACTGAGACTGAGACTGCACCCCCCCTCCACCCCTCCCCCCCCGCTCCTTTAAAGCCTCTCTCCCTCTCTCCCTCTCTCTTCTCTTTATCCCTCTCTTCTCCCTCTATCCCTCTCTATTTCTCTCTCTCGCTCTCTCTCGCTCTTTATTCTCTCTACTCTCTCTTTCTTTCACTCCGGCTCTGGTCAGCTTAAAGGGAAAGTTCACCCCAAAATGAAAACTCGCCCAAAAGTCTGGCCATTGTGTGCTCCTCCTGTCCTCGTGGCAACAGGGCTCCGTATTCCAGTCGTTTTTCCGCGGAGCTCTAATAGAACTAGACAGCAGAGTGTCGGCTCTTCTAGAAAGCACCGCCATGTTTCTCTAGCCACTGTAGAAGTGAATGGCAGCTAATTCTTTTTTTGTTGTTGTTGTTATTTGGTAATGTTTGTTTGTTTGATTGTTTTTGTTGTTCGGTCTGTTTGTTTGTTTGTTTGTTTGTTTGTTTTTCTGACACATACTTTTAAACTCTGTGGTATCGTCTGTGCTCAGTCGACGCTGCCCAGAGAAGCCTATGAAATTGGTTAGCGGGCTAACTAAGCATAAAAATACTTAACCACATTAACTGACTCCCACGCGAGCCTGCGCAGTCACCTGCTGATGGTCATCCAGCACTGAATCACTTGCTGTCAGGAATATACAGAAAACCACATTGGGTTTAACCCCCCTGCCAGTGTAGTGTGCTATGATATGGTACTATGGTGGTCTTCCAGTAATACATATTTGCCATATCCACAGAATAATTGAGTAAAATGTACCTGTGTGTATGTGAGAGTGTGTATGTGTGTGTGTTTCTGCAGGTATTTATTTTGAGTGTGTGTGTGTGTGTGTGTGTGTGTGTGTGTGTGTGTGTGTGTGTGTATGTGAGAGTGTGTATGTGTGTGTGTTTCTGCAGGTATTTATTTTGAGTGTGTGTATGTACAGTATGTGTGGGTGGGTGGGTGTTGTACATCACCAATATACATATGTGTGTATGCGCCACGTGTACATACAAGTTCTCTTGAAAGCGACACACTAGTCCTTTTGTGTGTGTTGTTATAGGTAGCGTACCAACCTTAATTTGTGTGTGTGTGTGTGTTGTTTGGGTTAATGGTTGGTGTCAGACACCCTCCACCCACTGGCTGAATTGCAGTGCAGAAATAATTTCACCAAATAAAACGCTATTTTGGGCCCTTCACGGGGATGAGGCGAGGGTGGGGGTGGTGGTGGTGGGGGGGGGGTTGTTTCCATGGAATATACTTAAAGAGGAATGCTAATGATTATGTGCCCTCCATGGAAAAATCCAGCAACCCTGCAGACAGCTATCACTAACTCCAGCCACTCCCCATAGAGTATTCCCACATGCTCCTTATGTGGACTGACTGACTGACTGTCACTAAACAAGCCCAGCTAGCCTAGCTACCAGCCCAACACACACACAGACACCGCACTAGCTCAGGGTCTGGGTGGGCTGTTATGGTTAGGGAGGGAGGGAGAGAGGAAGAGAGAGAGAGAGAGAGAGGGAGGGAGAGAGAGGGAGAGAGAGAGGGAGGGATTAAAAGGGGAATTCAATGGAGGTTGGTGCCTTTTGTGTTTGTGCAGGTATTGCGTGTGTTTTCGGATAAGAGTGACATTAATGAGTGAATAAGCGAAAAGGTTGTGTGTGTGTGTGTGTGTGTATGTGTGTGTGACAGAGAGAGAGTTGGTGGGGGGTAAAAGTCAGTGTGCCGCCACACTAAGATCATAGAGCACTGTGTAAGAGTGAGGTGGAAAAGTTCATCCTTTTCTCTCTTTTTGATTTACTTTTGAAGAGAAAAAAAAGCCAAATGTATATTTGTCATTGTATATGTGTACAGTATGTGTAAGAGAGAGAGAAAGCGGGCATAACGTAAAAAAGAGAGTATACAAAGGGAGTGTGTTTGTGTATTGGAAACTCGTGTCGGAAACGCAAAACCATAAACGAAAGGAAGAAGTGTGTGTGTGTGTGTGTATATAATATGTGTGTGTGTGTGTGTGTGTGTGTGTGTGTGTGTGTGTGTCGGAAGCAGACAGGATGTTGCCATGTGGATATGGTGCTGCTGTGCTGGACAGGGGAGCGGAGAGGGGGCCATCTTTCTTTTTTCTTCTTTTTTTTTACCCCTTTCTTTGGATTTGCATGGCCGCATCACAGCCCCCCTCCCCACCCGTCACCCTCCACCCTCCTCTAGAAGCACTTTCTATAAATAGACCCTCAATAGCTGCCTGCTTCAACAGACCTGCTCAACAGAATTAATTGCGATAGAAAGGTTCCTTTTGCTTGCTCTCCTGTTCTCTGTCTCTCTCTCTCTCTCTCCCTCTCTCTCTCTCTCTCTCTCTCTTTCTCCCTAGCCCCCCTCCTTCTCTCTCCTTTCTCTCCTCTGTCTACTCTCCTCCTAGGCTTGGCTTGTTTTTCTTTGGGAATCATTCTTAGTAAATTGGCTATGAAAAAAAAAAAGACTAAGACGAAGAAGCGCTAAGAGACTTTCCTAGCAGTCCAGCAGCATTATATTCATAGGAGGTGAGGTGATGGTGGGTGGGGGGGGGGGGTGATGCGGTGGCTTTCTCTCTCTTGTATATGGAGGAGAGCGGAGGCCTGTATTTTATGTCCCCCTTTGTCTAATGCTCGGCATTAAACCTTAAAAGGGTGAAGCGTCTCCTGAGGGCCAGGCTGTGCTATTCTGAGCTGTGCGGCCGTTAGATCAGTGTGATGATACACACACACACGCACACACACACACACACACACACACACACACACACACACATACACACACACACACTCACTCTCTCTCTCTCTCTCCCTCACACATTCACACACACACACACATACACACACACACACACACACACACACACACATAGGGCTGAGCTGGGCACATGGACTCACACGGCAGGGATGAGGGTGGAGGGGAGAGATGGGGCAGGTCAAGGGTACTGGGGGTTGGGTGGAGGTAGAAGTGGGTAGAGGGGTTCTTTGTGAGTGTGTGTGAATGTGTGTGTGTGTGTGGGGGGGGGTGTATTGAAACAATACTACTGTGATAGGTGTTGCATTTTGTTGTGTTGTGAAAGAGCAAAGCGGTCCTCCGGCTTGACTGGTTTGGTGAGTTGTGGAGGAGGGAGAGATGGCGGGAGATCGGTGACGCCTACAGTCTCACCCAGACGCTCAGACTGTGTGCAGACACTTAGTCAAATCCTGATTCATGTGCACACCCGATTGGAATCCGATGATTCGGCGCAACTGTGAACGGTCAATATTATTTTGGATTGTTGTTACAAATCGGTGTGTGGCTTGAAATGCTATGCAGTGCCATTGCTTTTTTTTTTGTAAATCAGTTGACCACTCCGATCAGATTCAGATTCATCGGATCAGACAAGTGTTTATTTTTGTTTGCGACTTTTGATGGGTGGAGCCATTGATTAGCCGTGCAGATAGGCCTTCTCAATCTCCTACGCTGTCTGTTTACTTTTAGGACTCCTGCACTGATGTTACATATCGCCGTATGATACATTCAGAAAATAATGTGATTTCTGTACTGTAGATTCAGTGTTGTGTGCAACATTTATTTCTGGGCTCAGTATCATTACTATAGCAACAATGCGAGACGGAAAAAGGCCAAATGCCACACCGTGACACAGATCGCATCTGATCACTGCACCATGTGGACAGTCAGTCATTTGGAGGTTGGATCCTGATCACATGTGTAGGAAATCAGATGTAGATCGCCTCAGCTAGACAGTCAGACAGACAGATGGACACATGGACAGATAGATGGACACAAAGCCAATAATGTAGTCGGACCCTTTGGGTTGTTTGTTTTTTCCCCCTCATAGGAGGGAGAGGAGACGTTATTGCCTATAACCAGGAGCTGCAATCCATCTTTGTCTTGGGTTGTGTGTGTGTGATTGTGTGTGTGTGTGTGTGTGTGTGTGTGTGTGTGTGTGTGTGTGTGTCTGAGGCAGAGGGACTGCAGGGCTGCGTTGCCCTTAAATCACAGTCCCTTTGTGTGGGGCTCGGGAGTGTCGTGACCTCATTATCAGACACAGACGTCTGGGTTTCGGGGTGTGCAGCCAGGGGGGTCTGCTCCCCTTCTGGAGACCCCCCCCCAAAGATCCCCCAAACACCCCCTGCTGTCACCCCCCACCCCCACCCCCCCACAAGGGACGCCACGTCAGGCATCCGTATGATGCAGTGGCTTGTCTTTGCATCTCGTTTGGTCTCTGTGCGCTTTGCTTTGATGCACGAGTCCAACGTGCAGCTTTTTCATCGTTTTGTGTTTTTCATTGTTTTTTTTATTTTTTTCATGTGTTTGTGTTTGGTTGTGTTGTTCAATCCGGATGATAGAGAAGGAGTAGGGAATATAGTGTATTTGTGTGTGTGTGGATTTATGTGTATGTGTGTGTGTGTGTGTTTGACTTTTAGGAATTGAGGGGAGCGAACAGGTCAGTTTATCTCTGTGGGGGGAGTCAGTGTGGAGATTGGTTGTGTTCACAGTGAACTGATGAGGTGTGTGTGTGTGTGTGTGTGTGTGTGTGTGTGTGTGTGTGTGTGTGTGTCAGTATCCGTATCTGTGTGTTCAAACGTGCTCCACACAGTCTCATGGGCATAAGAGGAAACAAGCCTGTTCCTCTTTTCATTCCCTGCTCCCCCCCCCCCCCCCCGCCCCCCCCTCCTGTTTTTTAAGAGCCTGTCTTTTTTTGTTTTGAGACGAGATGAGGTGCGCTGAGTGTGCGGCTGCTTATCTTGCCGAGGTGTGTGTGTGCCGGGGGAAAGTGCTGACGCGACTGCTGCTGCTGCTGCCGCTGCTGCTGTCGTCGCCACCGCCGCTGCGCTGGATGTTTGGCGATGTCGCGGCGGTTGTTGTTATTGTTGTCGCTGTCAGCCTTGACGGCTGCCCTCCCGCCGTGCTAGTCGTGCCCGCGCGCTACGCCACGTCAC
>NC_084998.1:24349271-24354271 GCF_963854185.1 Sardina pilchardus
TTACTACTGATAGTACAAGATAGAGAAACAGAAGACAGATAACGGCAACCTGTCGTAATCAATAAAAGCAGCATTTTGCCATTTTCTGACAGCTGTACTGTTTTGCATTCCCTGTTGAAAGAGTCTGCTCTTGTCACCTCATCACCTCTTACATGCACTACAAAATAGCACATTATGGTAAACTGAGTCAAATTCTCGTCTTCTGCGTGTCAGTGTTATCTAATCTCAGATTCCCGATAATTGCTGCGCTCGTGTGAAGTCTATCGCCACTCCTGCGCTGTATTTTTTTTATGGCGTGCTTGTTGTGACGCCGCGGCTGGGACTGTGTCTGCTCAGACGTCGGGAGCGTCAGCTCCTATTTGGGCCCGCGCGACGCTCAGCGTCCCGTTCTCTCTTTTTTTTCTTCTTTTTTTTTCCCTCCGTGTGCCAGTCCCCAGTGCTTTCCATTACGGCTAAATAAATACCAGAATATCTGTGCGTGGCGTGACACGGTAATTGGTCTGGTATTGGCACTGGCGAGAGCCTAACGCACTCTAAGACTCCCTTCTCTCACACACCATTTTCTCTGTTTTTCTTTCTTTCCTTCTTTTTTCTTTTTTTCTTCTCTCTTTCTTTCTTTCTTTCCTTCTTTCTTTTTTCTTCATTTCCTCCTTTTTTAACAGTTACTTGTCTCTCTTTACGCACAAACACACACACGCGCGCGCACGCACACACACACACACATATATAGATATATATATATACATAAACAAACTGTAGGCCGGAAATCCCTCAATAAGGGACCAAGTGCAGATGGAATTTAATAAAAAAGGAGAAAGGGGTGGGATGTGAGGCCAGTCCTGTTTTTAGTTTGGGTTTCTGGATCTCTCCTGGGCCCTCCTCCTCCTCCTCCTCCTCCTCCTCCTCCTCCTGCCTTTCCTCCTGTCCCTATGTCCCCCCCCCCCCCCAGCCTGTCCGTAGACTGCCATCTCTCCGGCGCTCTCCCCTCTTAAGACCGCCAGTAACAGCTGGCTCTGCGCGGCGTTCACTGCTAACAGCTCAGAGCTCCCAGAGGCTGGCGTTGGCGTCGGGGGCTCGGGCGGCCGGCTAGCGTAGCGCTGAGATACTAGCAGCTAGCAGCGCCTTTCTGTAATCTTGATGGAAGGAGGGGCCCGGGCAGCAGGCCGCGTCCCCAGCTCAGAGAGCCTGGCCAGTGCCAGGGTTCAGAGGAGCCAGCCAAGGCTTGGGCTAGTCTGTGTGTGGTGTGTGACTGTGTGAGTGTGTATCTGTGTGGGTCTCTGTGTGTGTGTCCGTCCCTGCTAAAGCTCTCTCGCTCGCTCGCTCGCTCTCCCTGTGGTCGGGTGACTGTGTGTTCTTGTGGTCGTGGGCCTGGTCGTTAACACAGCCAGCTGGCCCAGTTTTAACTCTTCTCCTCCCTCCCTCCCTCCCTCCCTCCCTCCATCTCCCCCTCCCCCTTCCCCTCACCCACCCCAAACGCTTTTTAAAAATACACACGATGAGAGAGAGAGAGAGAGAGAGAGAGAGAGGGAGAGAGACAGAGAGCCACCGGCGGAGACAGTCAGGCCCCACACACCTCAGCTCGCCCATGAAGAACCAACCTTCTCTCTCTGTCTCGCTCGCTCGCGCTCGCTACAGCCCAGGACCAGAGCGCCGCGTCCTTCACCGAACCCAACTGCTCCAAATAGGAATCTAATTTTACCTATTCGTCTATAAATGCCCGCAGTGGGAGAGGAGAAGGGGGGGGGGGTGGGGGAGGGGGGAGGGAACGGGACGACGACGACTGGGGCCCTTTGTGCGAGTCTGTTGGAAGACACACTTCTCCGATCGAAGTCAAGTGAATGTGAGAGGAGCGGGGGAGAGGTTTTTTTGGGGGCAGGAATTTGGATCCAAACATTTCCAGGTGGAGAGATAATGTGTGGATGAGGGCGCTGGGGTGGGGGTGGAGGTAGGGATGGGAGTGGAGGTGGAGGTGGAGGTGGGTGAGGTGGGGGTGGTGTTGAGTGCCGGCGGCGGTTGGTCTCAGTGCGTTTTGAGGGGTAGTGAAGGAGGCAAGTTGCTCTGCTTTCTTCCTTTGGTGCTTCCCACGTCCAAGTCACTGGTGTAACTAAAATGGCAGCCCCGGGGTCAGGAGAAAAAGCTGAATGTAGCTCTGTGTGTGTGTGTGTGTGTGTGTATGCACGCATGTGTGTGTGTGTGTGTGTGTGTGTGTGTGTGTGTGTGTGTGTGTGTGTGTGTGTGTTTTGTTCGTTAAAGGAGAGAGCGCTTCTTCTTTTCCTGTCAGGAAATGAGAGCACAATGGGGAGCATACGCGCGCACTCACACACACACACACACACACACACACACACACACACTCATACACAGACACACACACACACTTGACACACAAACGCACACACACATACAGCCTTAGTATGGGAGTGGGGGTGTAGTTCACTGGCATCCTCCCTTAGGACATGAGGGTTTCAGACAAAATCCTCCCCCCTTTCCACACACATAAGCACACGCACAAACACACACACTCTCACACACACACACACACACGCACAAACACACACCCACACACACACACACACAGAGAGAAAGCTCTAGGTGCTGAAATGGCTGTGAGATGGCAATCTGTTTGGTCTGTATAAATCAGTCCGGCCCTGGTGGCACTCCCCACAGCAGGACATGACATGTCTGATCAGTTCACTACCACCCCCCCTCCCTCACTGCCCCTACACACACACACACACACGCACACACGGCTGACTTCACCACTAGCTTTTAATAGCTAATGAACAACTCACCAACCCTGCCACCCAGCACAGCACAGCACAGCACAGCACAGCACAGCACAGCACAGGGCACCGCAGCACAGGGCACCGCAGACTAGCGGCTAATTCAGCCGGGAAGCGCTTTCTGATGTCAGTTCCCCCTCCTTCCTGACCTCCCAGTCTGCTGTGGTGGTATTGGTGGGCAGAAGGGAGGATATTCGTGATATTGGCCAAGGCTCTATTGCTGTGTGTCTCTGTGGGTGTGTGTGTGTGTGTGTGTGTGTCTGTGTGTGTCTGTGTGTGTGTGTGTCTCTGTGTGTGTGTTTTGCTCACAAAGTGCAGGTTGTGCATGTGGTGAGGCTATTGTGTGTGGCGATCTCTCTGTGTGCCGTGCGAGATGTTGCTAAGAGCAAGAATGTGGGGCTGAGCGTGTGAGGGAGGAAAGGAGGCGGGGTGACCATCAATATATAGGATTTATACTGTATATATATATGCACACATATGCGCTACTGCTGTGTGTGAGAAAGGGATAGTGTAAGATAGATTTAAGCTATCTCTGTGTGTGTGTGTGTGTGTGTGTGTGTGTGTGTGCGCGCGCGCTGAGAGTGCGTGACTCTGGAGACAGGGCTCAACTCAGATTATCGGCTCCTCTGTGTTCCTCCTGCCCGTGTGCAATCTGACGGTCAGGGCATCTGGCACTGCTGCTGATCACATAAACACACACACACACACACACACACACACACACACACACACACACACACATTTGCCTTGAGCCTTCAGGAACACACTTTATTACACACATACACATACAGTATACACACACACACAGGCCAGGCTCCAAGAGTGACACACATGTCCTCTAGGCAGCGTAGGTGTATGTGTTAAGGCTGAGAGTTGTTTGTGTGTGTGTGTGTGTGTGAGTGTGTGTGTGTGTGTGTGTGTGCTGCAGCATCATTGGCTTTAGGCCTCTTTTTGGATGTGGATGTGTGCACTTTATTCGTTTAAGGAGGGAGCGTGGGTGTGTGAGGTGGCAGCAACAGTGGCTTTGGGCAGCTGTGTGTGTGTGTGTGTGTGTGTGAGTGTGTGTGTTTTAGTGTGTGTGTGTGTTAGGCCACGGTGGCGGCTTTGGGCTGCTGTGTGTGTGTGTGTGTGTGTGTGTGTGTGTGTGTGTGTGTGTGTGTGTGTGTGTGTTTATGCGAGCAAGCTGTAGTTTCATGCTCCAGCTGCTAGTGGGGGAACTTGGCTGGCCGCGGCTCCATCCAGATGTTTTCCGGCAGGAACATCTGAAAATGTTTAATTCCTCTCCCAGTGGAGTGAAGGCTGTTACATGTCGACTATTTCCAGTGGCAACTGCCCTCTCCCATCCATCAAGCCCTAGCCGTCTCGAGCTGCGCTGCTCTCTCGCTCACACACTCACACACTCACACACACACTCTCACACACATGCACACACACACGGAGCGAGCGTAGCAGACCAGACCAGACTAGAGGCCCACGCTCCAGTCCTCTCCACGCGCTGCCTCCGCGTCGTTTTTATTTGATTCTGCTTTTATTCATTTACTCTCTCTCGCCGCTCTCTCTCTCTCTCTCCCTCTCTCTTTCTCTGTCTCTCCCCCTCTCTCTCCCTCTCTCTCCCTCTCTCATGTTTTTGGCTGTCATAGCACAATGCACAGCCACTGCCGGCAGACGGCCAAAGCGGCGCAGTTGTTTTTCATTTGTTGATTATTGGGGTTTATTGTGCTGTAATCACCGCTGTTTTTGGGGAGGTGGCGGCAGGGGGGGGAGTAGAGGGAGGAAGGGGGGGGTAATCATTAGCCTGCCATTGGAGATTGAGCTGAGAGCGCCCCCTATGGGCCGGTGCTGTGAGTGACGACAGGAGAGAAGAAGGGATAGACGGAGGGACAGAGCGAAAGACGGGATGGGGGGAGGAAAAGAGCCGAGCGAACGAGAGAACGATGATGAGGATCAAAGGGGTCGGCTGACAGGCAGATGGATCGTTGGAGAGGGACGCTGCGGTGTTGGCAGGTTACGGCGGAGGTGGACGATTCCCGCTGCGCTGGAGGTAGAGAACCACCGCCCCCCCACCCCCACCCCTCTCTCCGCTGTCAGTGGATCCACAGCACCCCTGCAGCCGGGCCTGGCTGCGCCAGCGCACTCACTCGCCGGGGTTGGCCCACTTACACGGGCCCTGGCCCGCTTTGGGCCTCGGCACCGCAGCTGCTGGCGCGGTCCAAACCG
>NC_084998.1:24359271-24364271 GCF_963854185.1 Sardina pilchardus
TTTCCCCCTTTATTCTCTCTGTACTCTCTCTCTCTCTCTTTCTCTTTCTCTCTCTGCCCTTCACTTGCTTTCTTTCTTTTTTCTTTTCCTCTCTTTTCCCCTCTCTGTCACAAATCCCATGGGGGCTGAAGAAATCGTTTGATTACATAATGAACTTGGCTGTCTCATTAAGGAAAATCAACTGAAAATGGGGGCATAATTAGTCATGCAGTAATTAGTGTGTGTGCGTGCGAGTGTGTTTTGTGTGCATGTAAGTGTGTCTGTGTGCATGTAAGTGTGTGTGTGTGTGTGTGTGTGTGTGTGTGTGTGTGTGTGTGTGTGTGTGTGTGTGCGCGTGTGCGTGCTTGTGTGTATTTGTGTGTCTTTGTGTGTGTGTGTGTGTGTGTGTGTGTGTGTGTCTGTCTATGTAAGTGTGTGTGTGTGTGTGTGTGTGTGTGCATGTGCGTGTGTATGGTGGGCACTAATAGAGGGCTTTGGCGGATGGGTGGCTGGGGGTGCTGGCAGGGCCAGAGGAGGTATCGGGGCTTGGCAGCCATGTTTGCTGGCCTGCCCGCCCCACTTAACCGCCCCCGCCCCCCTCTACTGCCCCCCTCGCTCTGGGTCCGCTCGTGGGGCAACGCGGGGGCGCTGCTGTGGACAGGAAGCCAGACAGCGAGTGTTCTGACACCCTCGGCTTCTGGGAAGCCGCGTCGGAAACAAAAGAGCTGGGCTCCCGTACGAGCCAAACTGGCTGGAGGAGCCGTACAGTAAAACTGGGTTAGGGATAAGAAGACGGGGGAATGGGTGGATGAGTGGGTGAAGGAGTGATTTAATGAACAAATGGGCTTCATGGATGGATGGATTGATGGATGGATGGATGGATGGATGGATGAATGCATGGGTTTATGAATGGATGGATGGGTTGATAGATGAGTCAATTGATTGGTGGATAGATGGATGGATCAGATAAATGACTAGCAGGAGGAAGTGGCGTTTGGTCTGGTGGGGCACGGGAGGCTGGACAGCAAGTGAGTGTGTGTGTGTGTGTGTGTGTGTGTGTTCTCTAAGACGGCCTCCCGCCATGCTGCACATGTCTCCACACATCAGTCAGTGTCCTTCTCACATGTGCTGGTTTAGGCTTTCACCACAAAGGTCATTTCCCTTTGATAATCAGCAGGTCTGCATTTGCCAGTGTTGTTGCAATGAAGTGATTTTTTTTTTTTTTTTAACCTGTGCGTATATGTGTGTGTGCGTGTGTGTGTGTGCGTGTGCGTGTGTGTGTGTGTGTTCCAGACCCTGTGCCAGCCCTGGAGGTTGTGCAGCAGCTACAGCTGGAGACTCAGAGGATGCTGGACGGCGAGACGGAGAACCAGAAACTTCTGGAAACGCTCAAGGAGCACGACGCGGAGAGCGCCGAGGTTCAAAACCACGGTAACCCAAACTCTCTGTAGGGGCCTCGGCGGTTTATTTTCTGACGCGTTATTTTTAGAGACGTCGGGGAGCGCGTAGAAAAACACATCATAACTGTTTCGCAGGTCCGCGTGAGTAATGCTGTCAGCCGCTGCATTACACAGCGCTGGTGTAGGCTGACAAAGTGTTTATAGATGTGTAAGTTAACACAGATTTGGATTGCAAACAACATGAACTTCCCCTTTTAGGGAGACTCTTTTGAAAGGAGCCTCGTAGGGGAGCCAAAAAGGCTCCTGAAAGTCAATATATACAGTGTATATATACACAGACGTGCACACGCACACACGCGCACACACACGCGCACACACACACACACACACACACACACACACACACACACACACACAGACACTCACATCAAATAGTACAACGGAATGAAGCTCCCTATAGAGAAGCTGAGATGACATCACGTCTCACTCTGGTTCACCTCTCTGTTCTTCTAGCACCCCCACCCCCCCTCCTCGTCTCTCTCTCTCTCTCTCTCTCTCTCTCTCTCTCTCTCTCTCTCTCTCTCTCTCTCTCTTAACTCTCTCAGCTCTCATCAACATTTGCTTGACGTAAAGTGATTCGGAGCGTGTGTGTGTGTTTTTTTTTTTTTTATCATCTTGGCATTGATTGCATTGATGGATACGTTCACACACACACGCTCTCCAGACTGCCCTGACCCCCCCTCGCCCCCCCCCCCCCCCCCCCCTGTCTGCGCGAGCGCTGGCAGGCCTGAGGCGCATTGATCTGGGCCAGGCTGGATGTGTAAAGCTGTGTTTAACAGCCTGGGCAATGAGGGCTTCTTCAGGGAGTCTTTAGCATTGATTATGTGTCAGAGTCGAGGAGCTGCAGCTTACATCACTGCAGAGAGAGCCTGGAGAGAGGCAGAGGAAAGGAGCTCTCTCTCTCTCTCTCTCTCTCTCTGTCTCTCTCCCTATCCCTCTCTCTCGACCCCCCCCCTCCTCCCTACCCTCTTTATCACTCTCACTCTCTCTCTCTCTCCCTTTCAATCCCTCTCACTCTCTCTCTCAATCCTTCTCACTCTCGCTTCCCCCATCAGGGATCTGTCAATGTTGATCTCTCTATTCCACCGTTTATTTTGTGAATCGGCTCTTTTATCCCCCCCCCCCCCCCCCCTCCCCACCCTCGTCTCCTCCCGCCGAGCGCGTGCCGACACACAGGCGATCGGAGCCAACGCCGAGACACAGGAGCGATGCACGCGATAACGTCTGCTCCAGTAATTGGGCCGAACATGGCAGACTGACAGACAGCGTTTAGTGGACACACAGACAGATGGAGGCTTTCCCCACTAAAACCACCCATTTGACATGGTGGACTCTGTTGGGGTTTAGCTCGTATCCGCACATTTGCTAATTTCTCTCTCTCTCTCTCTCTCTCTCTCTCTCTCTCTTCCTCACTCTCTCTTTCTCTCTTTTTTCATCTTCTACTCTTCCATTTGTCTCTCTCTCCCTTTCTTTGCCTCATTCTCTCATCCTCTCTCTCTCTCTCTTTTCTCTGCCTCACTCTCTCCTCCCCAGAGCTCACCATTAAAGCACTTCAGGAGAAGATAGAGGAGTATAAGAGGTCACTACAGAGTCGGGGCTCAGACCAGGAGGATGCTCCACCCAACGACTTTGTGGAGAGAGAGAGGTGAGAACCCACTGCAGAACCCTTGCTCCTATAGACCACTGCACATCAAATACAATAAAAGTGAATGCCGCTACGCGTGGGTTGCTTCTCCCTGTTTTTAACTTTTCATAACGAAATAGCCAGCTAAATAAAGGCTTTTTAATTTTTGAAAGAAGAGTGCGTTGGATTTCCTTTATTCTATCACCACAAAAGTGTTTTTGTGGTGATAGAATAAAGGAAAAAGTGTTTTTGCTGCAAATAAATGCTTGAAAAGTTTGAAAATAAACGTTATGGATTCTGTAAGAACATATATTGGCTATATGAACAATGTTTGTTTTGAGTGAGATAATGAACACAACTGGTTTGATTTTAAACATGAAGTATGATTTAGATTTAAGTATGAGTGCATATCCATGTGTGCTAATCAGTAAATAGAGTTAGCAGGAGGCTCAAGTGGCCCAGAGGCTTTTAACACATGTGTGTGTGTGTGTGGTGCGCTGTTCTCCTCCCAGGGATCTTCAGGAGAAGCATGACGCTCTGGCCGCCAGACTACAGGAGACCGAGCTCAAAACACAGACCTTAGAGACAGGTGTGTATGCACACACACACACACACACACACACACACACGCGCGCACACACACACACACACACACACACACACACACACACACACACACACACATACATACACATACACACACACATACACACTCTCATGAATACAGTACATGGACGGACACGCACACACAAACACACACACACACTAATGTGCACTTACACAGACACAGTAGGGCAGCCTTTTTGAAGCCACATGGTACTCGCCACAAGGGCTTTTCTAATGTGCTTACAGCAGCATTTTGATTGGGGCCGTGCTTTTAAACTTTTCACCATGAAAGGGAGGTGCACCACGCTGTGTCACTGCACAGTGCGCGCACACACACACACACACACACACACACACACACACACACACACACACACACACACTCTGAAACCCCCCCAGAGTGCCCTTCTGTGGCCACAGACAAGAGCACTTCTATCCCCATTAAAGAGAATCAGGACTTGACTCATTCATGTTACATTACATGCACAGTACTTACATATTTATTTACTCAACGGTCCGTCCTGTCTATACTTGCTACTAGAGCAGTGTGGGCATATGGGCTAAAACTCTGAAATAAAACCTTGATCTGAGGGTTACTTGCTCAACAAATGATTGTGTTAATGTGATTAATTAATGTTGGCAAAAGGAGAGAAGCGTGTAGCGCGACGATAAGATCAGGTTGAGTGTGAGACATCTTTTACACCTCTCCGTGGATGTTGCGTGCTGTATGTATGTACATGTAAGATCCTGAAGATGGTCCACTTGAGGCTAGTCTGGCAGGTGTAGGTGTGTGTGTGTGTGTCCGTGTGTGTGTGTGTGTGTGTGTGTTGCTGTCTCACACTGATGGTCTGGTGATTTCCCTCTGTTTCTACAGAACTCGAAGCAGCCCGAGCAGAGCTGAAAGAGCTGAAGGAGAAGTATAGCGAGGAGGCGGCCACAAAGTAAGTGTGGCACGATGGTGTGTGTGTGTGTGTGTGTGTGTAAATGTGTAAGAGTAGGTGTGTGTGTGTGTGTGTGTGTGTGAGTGGCATGAGACTGTTGCTCAAGCTGATAATAATCAATGTGTTTTGTCATGCTAACAAAACAATATTATGCACAGAAGAATTATATAGCAGAAGACATGATGAATTTAGAGAGCTCTTCCAAGCCAATTTTACTGATATACAGTTTTAAGGATATATATTTATATAATACAGTATAATATTAGAGTTAATGTGCAGGTGACAATATGCAGTCATATGAACTGTGGATAAATATCCACCAGTTTTAAATCTTTATTTTTCAACCCAACTCAATATCTCTGACATTTTATCTCACCCTCCCTTTCTCAC
>NC_084998.1:24369271-24371771 GCF_963854185.1 Sardina pilchardus
GCCACTCACTAACACACACACACATACACACACACGCACACAAACACATACAGATATTTATGTGCACACACACAAAACAAACAGAAATGTCCCCATTCTCTCTCTCTCTCTCTCTTTCTCTCTCTCTCTCTCTCTCTCTCTCACGCACACATACACACAGACACAAAGACCCTCATGCATAAAATATTTCTTACAGTATCGAGACTGATGCTGTCATCTTCATTGGTCTCCATAAGGTTTCACACGTACCCATTTCACACGCCCTTTTCATTTGATTTGTCAGCAGAAGCAGCTCACATTTGCCAGGCCTCACCACAGACAGTGGCCTCGCATTTTCTTGCTTCAGCTCACACTCTGTTGTTGCAGAAGGGATGGCGCCCCTTACGTGTGCGTGTGTGTGTGTGTGTGTGTGTGTGTGTGTGTGTGTGTTTACAGTATGTGTGTGTGTGTGTGTGTGTGTTTATGTGTGTGTGTGCGTGTGTTCATGCTAGTGTGCCTGTGTGTGTGTGTGTGGCATTTAGCCACGAGCAGAGATCACACTCCGTTAAGGCATTACAAACCCCGCTGATCCCCTTTGCCGCATCATCCCTAATGCGCAAATCCCTGACCACCCCAACGGTGTTTAATAGCGATGGCCACGGACCTTGATTGAACCGTCATATTTCCAAAGCTATTCTGCTTATATTGGTATATGGAACACAGTCGGTATAATGACACTGTCATCCAATTTGGGCCGGCTTAGGCCCGTTGTCCTCAAAGAGACATCTGCGTATCTGTGCACATTGGGTCAAAGGGACAAAGCACTTATGCTTCTAAATCTGAGGCATCTGAACCTGTAAAGTATTTACCAATAGCTTTGTGTGTCCCTCCCCTGGCTAATGTCAACGAGGGGGGGGGAGGGTGTACAGTATCTAGGTGTATCGCAAAGCAAATGGCTCCTCATCATTAACCTCCGCTATTGATTTACAGTGGAACGTTTGTTTTGAAATTGGAACAGGGAAGTGGCGTCTGTTTGGCAGAGTGGATGCGGTGTCTTTCTGTGCCCTCTCGTAAATTCCAAAAATGGGTTGAATCAATAGCAGCCCTGTGTACCGCTCCGCTAAACGCCTTTGAGATTGAACACAAAAGCCCAATGAAGACTATTCAGCGTCTCAAATGAGCAAAATTCAAATTACATGCTCCCATTAAATGAATCAGCAGAGCATTTAACACATCACTGCATGGGAGTAATATAATGTGAGGTGTGTGTGTGTGTGTGTGTGTGTGTGTGTGTGTGTGTGTGTGTGTGTGTGTGAGAGAGAGGGTGTATGTGTGTGAGTGTGCGTGCGTGCGCGCACATATGTGTGAATGATGAGCACTGTATGAGCTCCAGTTGGAAATACAAGGTGAACATACACCAATATAAACACACACACACACACACACACACACACACACACACAGACACACACACACACACGCACACACATAAAAGCACAGACGGGCTGCTTTTGGAGAGGTCCTAATGCTCTCTGTGTGGTCTGTGTTAGTGTGCTTTTAGTGGCATATCCGTTTGAATGCTGCTTTTAAACACAGAAAGGAGCTTATGGCCCTGGACACGACACACTGCCCAAGTGCAGCACCCAGCCGCCCAGAGAGCTCTGTCATCGCAATTATTGAAATGGCTTTGTGCTGCTTTATTTGGGATGATATATTCAAATGGTATTCAATAGAACAACACTATGATATTATTATTATTATTATTATTATGATGTCCATGATATTAATGTTGTCCCATTATAATATCTTACATTGATATTATAATGCATTATTATGATATGATATTGTGAGTAGTGGCCAGTTGTGTCGTTGGTGTTATTGATATGTTCAAAGCATTAAGGGTGCAGCGTTATGCAGGCTTCATGTGCACAGCCTACCAGGATGTGTTCAAGCATAGGACACAGGAGCTTATCGTGTGATAGAGCGGCAGGTCAACAAGTGCAGTATGGAAACTTTGGGATTGAGGCCACAGGGATATGGCCCAGGGGCAGAAGGTCTCTGTGAGTGAGTGTGTGTGCGTGTGTGCGTGTGCGTGTGTGTGTGTGTGTGTGCGCGTGTGCGTGTGCGCGTGTGTGTATGTGTGTGCGTGTGTGTGTGTGTGTGTGTGTGTGTGTGTGTGTGTGTGTGCGTGAACCAGTGCCAGAGCCACGGCTTCAGCAGACGGGGGACGAGAGGGGAGGGGAGGGCGGTGGAGGGAGGGAGGGAGGGAGGGAAGGGGGCAGTCCAGGAAAGTGGCTGGACAGTCCAGGGGTCTTCCAGGGGCTTGTGCCGCTCTCTTGACGCTGAGGTTGGCACACCAGTCACTGAGAGGTTACTGGGACATGGACATCTCTCTGTTAACGAAAAAAAAAGGGAGTTAAAAAGCACCCCGGCGGCGGTGGTCAGAGAGCGAGCCAAGCCCCCGCCGGTCAGTGGCCCGGGCCGCGCGCTAACTTTGCGGAATTGCGAACATTATATGAGA
>NC_084998.1:24376771-24386771 GCF_963854185.1 Sardina pilchardus
TGAAGAAATTTAGCAAAATCAATGTGTAAGCCACGGCTAATAGTTGTGAAATTACGGTAGGGCTCAGGTGAGCAGAGTGGGTGTGTGCTAGCTAGAGCCTCAGAGGCCGAGGCCGATCACTGTATTGAGTTACCGACGATCCCAATAATCAATACATGCAGGGATAGAGTGCAGGATGAGCATGTGGAGCAAAAGTAGATGTTAATGTATGCTGTAGATTTGTTATCATTCATGCTTTGTTTTGCTCTAATTCTCCTGATTTTTTCTTTCTTTCTTTCTTTCTTTCTTTCTTTCTCTCTCTCTCTCTCTCTCTCTCTCTCTCTCTCTTTCTATCTGCTCTCAGGATGGCTATAAGCCCTTGGAGATGCTTCTCCTGGAGAAGTGTGGAGGCGGGCAGTCGGACCACCACTCTCACCGGTCAGCCAACAGCGGCCTGAGCGGTGGGTCCCCCCTCTCTCCCTCTCTCTCTCTCTCTCTCTCTCTCTCTCTCTCTCTCTCTCTCTCTCCGTCCGTGCACGTCCACATCCAGCAGCAGCACTGTCTCAGTCTCTCAGCGTCAGCCTTGTCTGATGGGATGCCTCTCTCACAGTGCCAATTAGCGCTCCTGCACATAAGCTGTCATTACACAGTGATTAGCCAGCCTGATTCATTAGCCTTGCTGCCTCAGTCAGTTTGTGACGTGTGTGTGTTTGCGTGTGTGTGTGTGTGTGTGTGTGTGTGTGTGTGCGTGCGTTCGCTTGTGTGTGTGTGTGTGTGTGTGTGTGAGCGTGCGTGCGTTCGCTTGTGTGTGTGTGTGTGTGTGTGTGTGCGCGTATGGTTGTGTGTGTGTATGTGTATGTGTGTGCGTGTCTGTGTAGTTTATTGTTTGACCTAGTGTACCCCAACAAGACCGTTTGTGACACTTACATTTTTGTGGCTTTGTGTTGTAATGGCCTTATTCTGAAACTAGAAGGCTAAATTGATAGTTTGTTAGATATTTGTATATGAGATATGAGTGGACAGTGGCAATCTATTTGTATCAGGTTGAAATTCAAGTGAGTTGCCTATTCTGCATATGTGTCAGTAGGCCCATTATATTGGGGTGTGGGTGGTGTGTGAGGGTGTGTGGAGGGTGGTGGTGCTGAATGCTTCATGAGGGCAGGAAGATGGTGTTGGCAATTTAAGGCTATATGCTAACTAAGCCTCTCTCAGGCACACCACTGGCCTTTCCATTTGGAATTTATTTGTGTGTGTGTGTGGGGGGGGGGTGGATGTGCAGATGTGTGTGTGTGTGTGTGTGTGTATGTGCAGATGTGTGTGTGTGGATGTGCATATGTGTGTGCGTCCGTGTGTGTCTTGTGTTTTGCATGCTTCGGGTGTGCTGTAAATGTCACCATAAAGTGCCTCTGGAATCCGCAGGAAAACAGGCATTTCATTTGTGTTTTAAATGCGACTTGGGCTTTTTTCATTCATGGCAGCGTGTTCAGACACACTTTTCTTTTTGCCCTCTAACTCTGTGCATTGTCTCTGCTAACCTTTTTCGCCGTGGTTGATGTGTTAATCTCTTTATGTTGTTTGTCTGCATTCCAGAATGTTCCACTCAAATCTGCTAATCCCAAACCCATGAAACCTTGAACTGTTATGCACATCCAAGAAAACCATTTCCACATTGTGTGCATTTGCAATGACTTTTGTGCGGACCGCATTGACGCTCTGTGGCTTTTCAGTGTCTGTGTCTTTGAAATGGAATATATGGCTGAATAGATATTCGTAGCCCTTTTCAGTGATCGATGTGGTGCATTTCAAGCTTGTTACACAATATGGCAGAATTAGACATGTAGACCTGAATCCAATTTGTTTGGGGATATTGTTTTGATTCTTTCTGTATGTGTGTGTGTGTGTGTGTGTGTGTGTGTGTGTGTGTGTGTGTGTGTGTGTGTGTGCGTGTGTCCCCGCAGGCTCTTCGCTGCGTGGCGATAAAGACTCGTCGTCCGGGGACGCTCACCAGCGGCTCCCCGCCACACCCGTCCCGAGTCCCTCTCCCCTGCGCGGCTCCCCGCCCCCGTCATCATCGTCCTCCTCCCAGCTCCTGATGCTGCAGCAGCGCTCCTTGTCATCGGCGTCGGCGGCCGAGCAGGCCTCCTCGGCGGGCGTGAGCGCCAACGGCGCGCACCCCTTCTCGCCCGCCGACCTGCTGCCGCCGGGCATGGCGGGCCTGGGCGCCGGGCCGCTGGCCCCGCTGGCCGGCAAGGTGGCGCTCAGCTCGCTGCTCCAGCGCCAGCTGATGCACAGCTTCTACAGCAAGGCGCTGCAGGACTCGTCGCTGCTGTTCCCGGGACCGCACCACGGCGCCCACCACCACGCGGGCACGCACGCCCTCGCCGCCAGCCCGCTGCCCAGCCAGCCGGCCGCCGCCAGCCCGGACGCCGCCAACGGCTCGGCGCCGTCGCCCAGCCGCTCGGAGGGCGCCGGCAGCGCCTCGGAGGGCGAGGACATGGACACCTCGGAGATCGCGCGGCAGGTCAAGGAGCAGCTCATCAAGCACAACATCGGCCAGCGCGTCTTCGGCCACTACGTGCTGGGCCTGTCGCAGGGCTCGGTCAGCGAGATCCTGGCGCGGCCCAAGCCCTGGAGCAAGCTGACCGTGCGCGGCAAGGAGCCCTTCTACAAGATGCGGCAGTTCCTGTCCGACGAGCAGAACATCCTGGCGCTGCGCAGCATCCAGGGCCGCCAGAGAGGTGAGCCCCGGCGACATCTTCATCTTCTCTGCACTCCTCTCTCTCTTCCTCCTCCTCCTCCTCCTCCTTTTCCTCCTCCTCTTTTTCCTCTTCACTAACACCGTGGGATAACGAAGCGATGCCCATCACTCACCGCCTCCTCTCGTAACGCCGCCCTGTCGTGTCCAGAAACGACGAGCGCATTAGCGAGTGTGAGCGGATGGCGTCGTGTTTTAACTAAGGGCTCCTGATGGCTCACCCCTCTCCGGGTCGTCTTGACTGGAGGCCCCACCTCTCTGCTTAACCTTCCTCGGCAGGTCTGATTGACTTTGTGACAGCCATGTCATCATTTGCGGGCATGTCCTCCGTTTAATTGCCTCTTTGAATGGAGCTGACCCCGGTGTCCTCATTAATTATTAGTAATTAAGATTCCTCCAGCCAGAGATGGCGCACATTTATCTTGGTCCGTCGGCGGCGGTTGTCATGTTGGTACAGCGCTCCTCGTCTGTGTCCTCCGCCGGTGAAGAGAGCGAGGGAGAGAGCGAGGGAGAGGGAGAGCACCTCATTAAACAGGCACTGAGCAGAGCAGCGCCGCTGATGAATAGGAGGAAATGTTTGCTCTGGCTCACCAAGGATGCTATTAGGTTGTTTTTTTTTTTTTAAAAAAAGATGTATTTTTTGGTGTGTGTGTGTGTGTGTGTGTGTGTGCGGCCTGTCAAGAGTTGAGTGTCGACTTTTGAGCGTGTGTCGGTAGAGTAAGAGATTCCTCGTGCCAAGGCAACATGATACCAGGAGGGACAGGAGACAAGTCGCGGCGTGATTGGCACCCCCCAACATGACAGACTCGTGTTTTTTAAAAAGTGGGAATTTAATGAAGTCTCGCTCACCCTTAGGGACGTTGTCACCGACGATGTTAACACATCAAAAGGTCTCGCCGTTTTAAAGGAAAACCACAGAGTGGCCCGGGAGAAGCCGGCTTGTTTTTTTGCGAGCAAGAAGCTTTTAGTGGAGTCGGGCTGTGCCAGGGACGGCACCTGATCACACCTTGCCCCCTGGGACACCATCTCAGCTCCCCCGTCAGAGGTTGACACAGAAGATGCAACGGAAAAGTTTGTACGATTGCGATTATGCGATTTCAGAGTTATCTGAAAAGCTAATATGGAAATCATCGTATTAAGCAGCAGAGAGCTCTACGAATTCCCATGTTCACATACCATTAAGAGCTAAACAAAGGAATACGCCATGGAAAAAAACAAAACAAAAAACAAACGGGGGGAAAAAAAACAGAAAATGATAATTCTGAAGTGTTGAAATTGTTCTGTCGGGAGATCAAACAAAAGGTACGTTGTCAGACACCGCCGCGGATCCCTCCCCGCAGGAGCGGGCGGCCGCGGTCAAGGCGCGGCGTTATCAAAGCGCGCTTTATTGATTAATCATTCCCTCAAGTGAGCGGCGGGAGTACCCTCCAGTTGCTTCTCCCGGGCTAATGAAAGCACGCCGCCGCGGCTCATGAATTATTCAGGGCGGATAATGGGGTTGCACGAGTGGGCCGCTCCCCTGGGCCTTAGCATGCCTGGCGGAGGAAGCACTCGTGGGAGCGACGGGCGGGCGGGCGGGCGGGCGGGCGGGCGGGTGGGCGGTTTTGAACGGGCCCCGGGAAAAGTGGGGGCCTCCTCGCTCTAGCGTGGATATATGCAGCGCACACACCTCCTCGCTAGTGTGTCGGTGCGGTGAGAATTACAGAACAAGACAACACTGAGAGGGATGTGTGTACTGTACGTCTCCCTCTCTCCCTCTCTGTCTCTGTGTGTGCGTGTGTGTGTGTGTGTGTGTGTGTGTGTTCGTGTCTGTGGGTTTGGGCCTGCTCATCATAATTGCGGAGGCAGGCAGGCAGGCAGGTCAGGACTTGACGATAGCAGGCAAGCAGCGGAAGAGAAGGTGATCAAGTGTGAGGTGTGTCACCTCTGCGTGTGTGTGAACAGATGCGGTAAGAGAAGATGTGTGTGTGTGTGTGTGTGTGTGTGTGTTGGGGGGGGGGGGGGGATGCAGAAACAACAACAAAGAGCCAGTCATGTGTCTGAGTCCTCCGTCAGAAACACAGACGGATTTGTCTGTGACGGACGCCGTAACTCCGATGCACAAGAGGCCTGTCTGTCTTGTCTTTTTTCTTCTCCTTCTCCAGGTTCCTTTTTTTTTTTTTTTGTGTCTCGTCTCGTTTTTGTTGTTGTTGTTAGCGTGAACGTTACCCCTGTGGCGGCGAGGGCATCTGCCAGCCGCGCCAAGCCCAGTGCGCGTGGCACTGCCGCCTGGCACGGAGCAATGTTGGCGCGGTGCGGCACTGTGCAGCGCGGGGGCCGACGAACGCTCCCTCTATCTTTCTCTCTCTCTCTCTCTCTCTCTCCCTCCCTCTCTCTCTCTCTCTCTCTCTCTCTCTCTCTCCCTCCCTCTCTCTCTCTCTCTCTCTCTCTCTCTCTCTCTCCGCCCGTTGGGCCGTTGGGTCTGGAACGGCTTCAAGGGAGCTGGCGCTGGCCTGGCACGCTGCCCTGGACCTGTCTGCCTGCGGTTCCCCCTCGTGAGAAGCGGCCATGTTCAGGCATAAAGAAACACATGCTCGCGCCTCGACACATAGAGGCGCACAGCGGCGGACGAGGGGTCCAAGTAATGAGCGCAGTCAGTCATTACTGAGCATCTCAGGGAGGGAGGAGTGGAGCGAGGGAGCTCAGGTAGAGCTGACGTGCAGCGGTGGCTCTCTCTGTTCATGGTTCATTACAATAACCAGTCTCTAATAAGAACACTGAGATGCTCATTTGTCTTTTTTTTTTTTTTTTTTGACACATTTTTTTGCATTTGTTTTCTGTTTTGTTTAGGGAGGGGGGGGGGCAGCATTAATCGTTTTATATTGTTCTGGTTTGGCTTGAGTGTAATAGAAAGGCAGAGAGAGATGTGACTCGTTTTTGCGAAAAGCGTCAGCTTTGACCCAAAATGCCAGTTGTCCGCGTTGAGCAGTGCAATTCAATTTGAGGCCAGTCACATTTGGGAATAAGTGACTTTTTAGGAGCAGTGTTCTCTTCAAAGTCCTTCAAAGTCCATAACTAAGTGAATTACTCTTTGCCTTTCATTAAGCTTCAACCAAATGAAATCAAAAAGCACGCTGAATATGGAAACATTGTGGAAAGAAGTGGTCAGGTGACAAAGACTATGTGTTAAAGTGTTAATGGTTTTGGAGGTAGAACATTGATTTTTATCAGATGATGAACGGCAGCACAAAACAGCAAAGGCAGTGTCTTTCAGCTGAACATTTTGGGGGTCGTGTTTTCCACGCTGGAAGATAAACTCTAGAATTTTCGTTTTTTGTCCGCGGTGCCGAAGCCTATGACCTTTGGTAGCTAGCACCATGTTACAAAGTTGGCCCCATAGTGGTAATGGTTGTCAGTCGATGCTAAAATCCAGGCACAGCACTCCATTGCCTCATGCTTTTGATTGAGCACAGGGGGGCCTCTGTCTGACCTCTGTTTATCTGTTGCCACTTGTTTTCCAACAGAGAACCCAGGCCAGAACCTGAACAGGGTGTTTCAGGAGGTTCCGAAGCGAAGAACCGGCTCCGAAGGCTCCTCGAGGCCAGGTGTGTGCTCTGCGTTGTTGTTTTTTTTTTTTTTTCTTTTGTTTTTTTTTTGGAGAAGGCGTTTTTTTTCACAAACAGGTGGAGCAGTGCAGCTCCGCTGGCTTGTGTCCATGTTGTGTTCGCCGTTCTGTCGTTTTTCTTCTGGCCTGGTGCCTGTGTGGGGGAATAGAAGCGCAGGGGGGCAAGGTCAGGGTCAGGGTCGGGGTGGACAGCCGGGCATCAGATTGACCGTAGCGGCACTCATGCGTTGCGCGTGTTTGTGTCTGTCCCCTTATCTGTGTTGCTGTGCATGAGCGTCCTTGTGTGTACCTCTACTCGTGTCCTCATATTCGTGTCTCTGTGTCTAACCCCTCTGTGTGTGTGTGTGTGTGTGTGATTGTGTGATTCTGTGTGTCTGTGTGTGTGTGTGTGTGTGTGTGTGTGTTGGTATATCTGTGTACTTTGCGGCCCTGAATGTGTACCTAATGTGTGTGTGTGTGTGTGTGTGTGTGTGTGCGTGTGTGTGCGTGTGTGTGTGTGTATATATATATATGCATTGGTATATCTATGTACTTTGCGGCCTTAAATGTGTACATAATGTGTGTGTGTGTTGGTATCAGTCCTCTGCGTGCCACCCACTGGTGTTGCTGGTGGTCGTATCTCCCTCTGGGCTCTGGGGATTACTTCCAGGTCAGTAGGGGGTGGGAGTGGGGGCGGTGGGGTGGATGGCCCAGCTGTTGTCCTCACACCCCAGTGAGCCTGACCTTCCCCGCTGCAATAGCCCCGCGCCGCTGCTGCCCAAACGTCTCCCTCCGCAGCCAGCCCGGTCTGGGCCGGCCCGCACAGACTCTGTGGGTGGACGCGAGTGGGTGGGTGGATGGGTGGGGAGGGCGGGGTGGACGGGGAGGGTTGGACTGTCTCCTCTAGTGAGGAGTCATATTGTTTTGCCCTGGTTCACCTTACTGATCAAGGATAATGGGGGCACATCTAAAAACAAAACAAACAAATAGGACAGGTGTAGGGGGCTAAGGCTCGTGGCGAGGTCAGTGCGTGGAGGTTGGAGCACGTGAGGCATGTAGCATGTAGCCCCGCAACCAAAGCACAAAAAACGGCCGTACACTATTTAAAGACTATATTTGGAGTTATGAAAAAAAAAAAAAACTTTTTTACTAGTGTTGTTTTGCTGAGGCCGTAGTGTACTGTAGGGAATGTCTCTGAGGATGGGCGCGCAAGCACACACACACACACACACACACACACACACACAGCACAGGGCATCAGAGCCGAGCGCTCCAGGGTCAGGCGGGCTAAGAGCCTTCCGCCCAAACACGCTGCAAAATGAGATCTCTGTGGCTCTGGGGCATTTCCCCCCAAATCCTCTCATTTCCTCTCGCTGGTGACAGAAGAGAGGCTGTGCGGGGACCGGGTAGTAGCAGAAGGCATGTGTGGTGTGTGTGTGTGTGTGTGCGCGTGCGCATGTGTGTGTGTATGTGCGTGTGTATGTGCGTGTGTAGTTTGTGTGTGTGTGTGTGTGTGTCGGGCAGGCGGTGTGCTGGTCTCTGCTGTGCGTAGGAGTGCGGCAGCAGTGCTGAAGGTGCTGTAGGGAGCAGTGGGCTCCCAACCTGTAGGGGCGTGGGGGGATTTCTGGAAGCTTCTGAAGCTGCTGTCATCCCCATTAGTCAGCTACTGCTGCCGCTGCTCTAGGGACCTGGAACATGGAGCACAAACACTAAGTCAGCCCGAGCAGGAACAGCCCCTTCATCTCCTCTGGCACTCATCTCTCTCTCTCTCTCTCTCTCTCCTTCTTTCTCTCCTTCTTTAATCCTTGTTTACTCATTTGATGGTTCACATTCCTTGGTTGCGCTTTCTCTCTCCTTTGTTGATTTCATGTTTTTTTATTCGGTTATTTTTCTTTTGCTTCTGTTTGGCTTCACTCTGTTTCTCTCTTTTCTGTCTCTCACGATTTCTCTTTTGAGTTTTTTATTTTTCTTTCTTTTTTTTCGTCCACTTTTATCCCTGTCTCCCTGTCTTTTCTCCTTCCCTTTCCTCCCTCTTTCCCTCCTCCCTCCTTCCTCTTCTCCCCTGCCTGCCTGCCTGCCCGGCCGCTCACTCTCCTGCTCTCTCTCTCCCTCTCTCCTCAGGGAACATCACCACACGGATCCGCACCCCGGAGGGCGGCTCGGACGAGGCCATCCGCTCCATCCTGGAGCAGGCCAAGAGGGAGCTGCAGGTGCAGAGAGCAGGTAATGGCCTGTGGACACACACACACACACACACACACACACACACACACACCACACACACACACACACACACACACCCCACACACACACCCCACACACACACACACACACACACACACACACCACACACAAACACACACACACACACACACACTCTCTCTCTCACACACACACACACACACACACACAAACACAAACACAAACACCACCCCCCCCCCCACACACACACACACACACCCTCACACATACACACACCCTCACACACACATACAAACACCCCCCCCCCTAAACACACACACACACACACACACACACACACACACCCACAGGGACACACTCTGTCTGTGCAATGAGTCGAGGAGGAAGGCCCTTTCCACAACACTAGCCACCTACTCTTCCATGAGAGCAGGCTGGTCAAGCCATGGAGATGTGATGCAGTACTATGGGGTTGGGTGAGGGCTTTTAGCTGACTGCTTGGTTAAAAGATAACTCAGTAATATTTGCAGTAGTTTAGCTTTACTTTTTTTCTGTGTTTTGTTGTTTTTCTGTGTCGAGGTTCTCACAGTAACACCCATTACATAGCTGGTTAGTCAAATGACATGCGCAACACAGAAATGTCATCATAGGATTGTATTTGGTTATTCGATTTGACAATATCAAAAAGTGTGATGTTTGTTTGTCCGATGACTGTACAGTATGTTTATAAATGACGTCACACATACATAACACTTGCCAGCCTGTATAACTGCATCCCTATGACTTTAATCCCCGCCCCCCCACCCCAACCCTTTCCTCACCCATCCTCCTGATGGCGCTACCCCACCTAACCCCACCTCTACTCTACTGCCTCTACTGCCCCACCCGCTGCAGATGGCGTGGGCGAGAGCGAGCCACCTCCCGCTTACCCCCGGGGCTTTGGAAGCTTCTCCCAAAAATATGCCCACATTCTCAGCCTGGGTGAGGAACTTTTACTCTTAGAATCCATCACCTACTGTTGCCCACCCCGAGAAACAAGCTGTTCGCTCCCAAAACACTCAACAGCACACAAACAAAATGGCTGAGGGCAAATAGTGAATGGCATGGCTTGGGTAGTACGGAATACAAGAAAGGGAAGGGAGTGTAGTATATTTTCCCTTTCTACAGAATGTGTTTGAGCACTGGAGACTGTGAGTGGGGTTTACTGCAAGTATTGATGACTGATACAGCAGGCTATGTATAGGTAGACAAATAAGGCACGGTACTGGAATAGATGAGACGCACAGGCACATATGGTCAGAAGTGTAAACATAAGCCCATCTTCTTAGAACAGAAGACGTACAGTTGTCTGCTATTTTGAGTGACCACAGCTAAGTTACATTCTGTTTGTAAGGTACACAGTACAAGCAGGTATATAGAATGGTCACCAGAGTATGCTTCGCAAACCATGGGTGTCATAAAGCTGCACAATCTTCAGTATTCTT